>NW_026692532.1:0-8378 GCF_021218885.2 Marmota monax | reverse complement strand
GTGCTTCCCAGCCCAGGAGAATCTGCTTTTCTGGAAAACCATAGACTTGGCATAAAGAAAGTATGAATGGCCACTCAAGGTGGGACCGCAAACATCAGGTGGCTCATGAAGGACGGGATGGGGGTCCTCGTGCTGAACTGCAGAGGCTGATACATCTGTCAGCTGCTGAATAAGTCCCTGGGCCAGAGACCCTTCTCCATGGGCAGGCAGACTTGAATGAGAGGCTTTCTAAGGGGGCTGGCATGCTCTCAGATGGGAGTGATATAAGGTGATGGACTTCTGAGTTTATCAGACAGCTAAAGAAACAGACTTTCTCTCCTCCCTGGAAAACTCTTACACATGCCTCAAGGCCCGCTCAGTGCTGCCCTCATTAGGGGTTTCGAGATAGAAGGTAAATGTGTGGTCTTGCATGAGTGGATGTGTTGGGTGAGGAGGGCGTGGGAAATTTAGCAAAGATTCCTTTGAAATGAGGGAGGGAGATGGGAAGAAGTTACAGGGGAGATGATGGAAATCCTACATTAAGCAGAGTGATGGCAGCAGACATGCTGTGCTCAAACACACACGGGACCTCAGCAATTTTAACATATGGAAACGGTTCTCTAGTTCAAGGTGCTGGTGACAGAGAAGTGTCCTGGGCCACTAAGTCCTCCATTAAGCCTCTCAAAAATAGTTTATTGGCTGCTTATATATGCCACACCTTCTGCTAGGAGCTGAAATATAGCAGTACAAATACACAGTCCCCAGTCCCAAAGGAGAGACTGGCCTTGAACAAGCCACACAACTATAGGGAAAAGCACAACCATGAAATAGTTAGAAAACTGCACACATGTGGTACAAAGTGTAGGACTTGACCTGCTTTTACAAATGGGGGCAGGTTTCCCTCAGGAGGCAAAGCTTCTGTTGACCCCTGGGGTGCACCAGAGTTGCCAGGCAAGGGTGGAGAGCCCCCAGGCACAGGCTGTGGAGGGGACTGAGCTGGCAGTGCACAGGGGGAGTCCGACTGCCTGTTGCTTTGGTAAACAGTGTTGTAGGTGAGCCTTCTATGCACGCCCCTCCTTTTCTATGTTCCTGGAGAGGAGGGCATGGATGGATGAGCAAAGAAAGCCTGTGAATTTAAAAGGGTTTCTTTGTTGCAGGGCTTTTCAGAGTCTTGGCTATTTTGTTTCCACTCACAAAGCTGCAGGGCCTGGAGCTGTGGACTGGTTGCAGCTGGCTGTGGGAGATGTGGGTTTGTCCAGGATGCTACTCCACCGCAGCGCAGGGTTCCCACAAACACGTGGGGAGTCTGGGTTTACCCCAGCCTCTCCTTTCACCAACAGAGGGAAATGGAGTGCAGAGGCAAGAAAGACACCAGTCCCAGGTCTTCCTTGCAGGATATGAACTAGAAACCTTTGTTGCATTCACTTAAATGCATGATTTGATTAATTTTTGTTTAGCTACTCATTTTTGTTTAGCTATTTCAGGAGCAGCCACCTCCACCTACTAGGTTCTGTTGCATTAAAACCACAACTCACAACAAAATTAGGGTACATCTCTTATTTGATCCTTAGCAGAATGCCCTGGGCAAGGAAGCCATCCTCGGAGCTGGCCGTATTCCAGCTCTGGGATTCCACACTGGGGACCCCTGTTCTGAGCAACTTTATACTTCAAAGAAAGCAGCCATCCCTTGATGGCACCTAGAGGTGCCCTGGCATTTGTCCCATGCTAATTAATGCTCTGCCCATGCCGAGGTCAATATTCAGTGTCTCCTTTTTGTGTTGGAATAGTAGACAATACACAAGAATTTTTTTTTTTCCTGGTGCAGGAGAGAACAAAAACATGTGAGACCTAAGAATGTTAATTAGAATTTCTCACACAAAGACTCACTGCCGCTGCTCCCTTGGGGCAAAGGGAAGGGAGAGACATTTACAAAAATATAAATAGATAATCCAACATAAGAGTGTTCTATTATTTATAATCTCTGTAATGTTGTCTTGGATTTAAGAGCTGTAATTAATTATGAGCCATGATGAATGGTCAAGGAAAAGCCAATGACCATGGCCCTGGTGGTGACAGCCTACTCGGATGTGAGGACATCTTGTCACATTCAGGCTGCTGATTTATTAGGCACTCAGTCTTACCCAATCGATCTTGCAAAGAGAAATTGCTATAAATATAGAACAACTACAGAGAAATCCATCCGGGGTAGTAAAAAGACAGAGGCGATGGCCCCAAATGTAGATTTTCAAGTTTGTTCAGGGAGCTGCTTCCCTGCACGGTGAGCACACTGGGGCCCATCCTGGGCCTGACTTGTCCCCCCAGCCTAGCACAAAGCTGGGCCCAGGGGAGATGCCTTCAATTATTTTGAAATAATTCTTTGAATTAAATAGAGCCAAGTAGGATCTAATTAAGTTTAAAGAAAAAGTCCGGAAAATAAAAGTCCCCCAAACCTAGGTGGAAAGAAATTCTCCCAAATTCTGGAATAATTAAGGCACAATTATTTAGCCCAGAAGCCCAGAGTTGGGAAGGCATGTGACAGTGCATAGGGAACAGAGAGGGTCAAAGGGACCACACATTCCAGAGAGCTCATGCTCCCTCCAGGATCCAGGGAGCGGAAGTAGGAATGGATTCTTTTACATCTGATTTTGAAGCACAGAACAAAGATCTGTCCTAGGAGATGCTGCTTCCGTCTTAAAGCTGGAAGGATGCTTCTGAGGACCTTCCTTCCTAACCTGTGAGACTTAGAGACCAGATCATTGCCCTTCATGGGCGAGCTGGTGTGTTTCCCACCTTCCTGGACCACCCAGAATCCAGGCAGTACCTTCTGTTCTTTGAACCCACAAAGGTGGCACCATGGCACCCAGGCACCATGAGACCTTCCTGGTGGAATCCTGTGGATGGCCAGTCTCCAGGACAGGAGTCAGGCTACAGCTGTCCTGGCTGTGGCAGGGGACCACGGACACTGAATGCTCAACACCAGGACTTGCTCCAAGGTGGCACAGCCACAGCAACTCTGGAAAAAGGAGCCCAGTGAGGGACAGGTGATCAGGGCCACAAGACTAAGCTGGCTGGGAGGACTCACACCAAGGGAGGACCCTCCTCTCCCACCTGTGTCCACAGGCCACATCCTCCCACCTCCTGGGATAAAGATCAGGGAGTGGGGAGGAAGAAGAGCCTGGGAAGCCATCTTCTCAAAGGAGAAGCAGGGCCGGCGGAGCTCTGATGAGGGGTCATCAGCCGCTAGTGATCAGCCATGCCCACTGCCCACACACGTGCAGCAGACGCCATGCAAAGAGGTCCCTGCAAACCCTGAGAAAACAAGCTCCAAACAGACACTCAGTGACACCCAGATGAACAGAACACCCAGGAAACGTAAGGGACCACTCTCCCAAAGGAGTCAGAGGCCACCTCTGCATCAGGTGCTAAAATCGTTGAGAGAGACAGAATGGGGTTAAGGTCAAAGTTAGAATCTAAGATTTTGGCAGATATTGAAAACTTAATTTTGCCTTAGATCATTTAGGTAGTTGTGATGCAATTAAACATGCATTTAAACAGATTCTATCATGGTAATAATAACAAAATAACTATTGCTTGGGTACAGAGAAATACAATCAAACTGTTTGCAAAGTCATTTGCAGGTGGCCCCAATAATCCACAGGTCTCCATGTCAGATTCAAGCCAGTAATCGTCATTAATTATTTTGCAAATTCTATAAAGCCACATTAATTTAGAATCCATTATTTCTGCAGAATGTGTGACATTTATGCTAAGGTGGAATCAACAGCACCTTTGTCTTGTCTGAGATGAAAGGGTTCCCTGTGCTAGGAACAAAGAAGTGGAGGATTTAAACTGAATAAGGATGAAAACATGTTGGAAAATGGCATGTTATTTGTTCATAAATGATAATCATAACTGGAGAAGCAAAAGGTTCTGTTCATCCTTCTCCCCAAAAGCATTTTGGGGTTCTCTGCCTGGATAGCATTTATTAAGTCTTAATGCACATTCAGAGTCTTAATGACATCTCAAAGCTCCCAGCATGCATTTCTCTATGCAATTTCCATAATTCAGACTTTTGCTCATTCAAATTGGCCTTCTGATTTCATTAGTCTATATGTTGTACTCACAACCCAATCTCCTGGAAAAGGCAGTTGCAGGCACTGTCTGCTGCTGGACAATCCATGGAAGGTCCTTGTTCCCTCCCTTTGGCTTTGTGACCTGGAGCCACACATCTGTGGTTTCTGTGCCTCAGCCTCTTCTTTGGTTAACTGGGGGTGATGATGAGCCTCACCCTTCAGGTTTGTTATGAGAGCTAAACAGCTGGTATTAACAAAGAATGTCCCTGCCCATCTTCTCAGGAAGCCCCAATTAAGATCAGCTTTGCTGGGCGCGGTGGTGCATGCCAGTAATCCCAGCAACTCAGGAGGCTGAGGAAGGAGGATTGTAAGTTCAAAGCCAGCCTCAGCAACCCTTAGGTAATGTAGTGAGAAACTGTCTCAAAATAAAAAGTGCTGGGGATGTGGCTAAGTGGTTAAGCACCCCTGGGTTCAATCCCTAGTACAAAAAAAAATCAACTTCAATGTGTTAGTATCCTTTTTCATCAAAATGTCATGAATGGCCATACCCCTGGTCTGTCTGCCAAGGAAACATCTTCACAGTGGATCTGCTCTCTAGCATTTGGGGATCAGTGTTCAGGGACTGTACCATTTGCCACTGCTGCTCTAAGAAGTCACCACAAACTCAGTGGCTTTTGCCATTCAGTTATGGAGGTCAGAGATCCCTTGGCCATAGTGTAGGTAGGGCTGCTCTCTTCTGGAGGCTCCAGGGGAGAGACACTGTGTTTGTCCTACCAGCTTCTAGACCTCAGTGTCCACTGCCAAGTGTCCTTCTCTGATGGGCCCTGCTGCCTTCCTGTGAGAAGGACCTTAAATCAGACTGCCCTCCCCGTTGCCTCTGGAAGATCTCCCTGTGGAAAGGTTCTCAGCTTAAGCACATGGGCAGAGTCCTATCTCCCATGTCAGGGAGCACACTCACAGGTTCTGGGGATAGGAAATGGACATCTTCAGGGGACCCTTAAATGACCACTTTCAGTCTTTAGTTTCACTCCTGTCTCCCAGCCTGCTCCACCCTCCCCCAGTCTTTCTCTTCTTAGTGAACAGTAGTGTCTTTTAAAGATGTATCTACAATTACAAAAAGATGGCTGTGCTGCTGATAAGCTTCCCAAGTCATATCAGTCTTGATTGGCATTAAAAAAAAAACAAAAACTTGCCAATTAAGCAAATACACATTAAAAAAAAAAAAGACGACGAACAAGAGGAATAAACAGATGTCTCTCATTAGCAAAATAAGGGATTTTATTTTTACCAACTTTACTTTTCTTTCTTAATGCTCATCCATAAATGAGATAAAATGAAGGCTTGGGCTAAATAATGAAACCTTCAAGCTTCCAGACATAGGGAACAGCAGAGTTGAGACAAAGGGCACAGCAGCAGGCTTCACTCTGGGCAAGACAACAATGGCCCCTATGAACTTGCTCTGGGGTCATGTGACCTTCTGACATCTTATGCATATAAAAGAATTTCCCAAAGGGGGCTCCATGGATTCCCAGGGAAAGCAAGTCACAGCCTTGACCTTGTCCTGACCTTGTGGCCACCAACATTTCTGCCCCTGGTTCCAGCGCTCAGATGATTTGCAGTGATGGTCCTCACTGCCTAGACATAATCCAGGTTTGTGCAGGGGCCACATAGGTGATGGGAAGGGGTGAAGCTGGCTGGGGAACCTCCTCAGGCCCACACTTTTATTTATCATTTAAGTACTTTCCAAAACAAGTATGGGCTTTCCCACTCCTGTAGAAATACCTGGCTCTCTCAGCCTATCTTTGGCTTCCCCACTTTGAATAAAAGCATAATTCTCAAAAATAGTGTAACCTTCCTCTTAACCCTACCCCAAGAAATGAGACCACAAGAAAGCCACAGCATCTCAGCTCCAGGTAGATGATGGTGGACGGTGGGAGGAGGGACTGGGCATTATGGAAGCTCCCCTTGCAGAGGGCACTTGGGCTTCTCACCCTGCAGTTGGCTCCTAGGTGGTAGGAAAGAAGGTAGCATGGGAAGGCATGGAGAGTCTGGTGGCCATGAGTGTTGGGTGTTGTGCCCATATGGATGCTAAGTGCTGGCAGTGAAGGACAGGCATGTGAGGGCCCCCACCACTGCCCCTCATGGAAGCCCTTTATAGCCAGCCCTCCCAACTTAAAGGAGCTTCCTTCCTCCATTCCGGTGACTGTTCCCTGTGCCCCCTCCCTGCAGCCACACAGAGGAAGCCAGGTCTGTGCTCTGAACTAAGACAGGGCCAGAGGGTCTCCTCTCCTGGGAATCCCTGGGCCAGTCAGGAGTAGGGAGCTGGTGTCTGAGAAAAGGCAGACTTGGGATGGGAGGTGACGTGTGAGAGCCCCAAGCCATGGAGAGGAGAAAAACCAGAGCAGGGGGGAGTGGAGAGTGGCCGAGAGACGGAAACTAGACATAAATCCCCAGTGACAATGAGGAGCATGATGGGAATTCAACATTAATGACCAGTCAAACCCTCATCTGAGCACCAGGCCTTACTCTTACCTGGTGACACCATCTCTCAGTGCTTGTCTTCTTGAAAGAAAGATTTCGGTCAAGAGACTTAGACAGAATAAGCACAAAGTTGATGGAGTGAAATGGAAGCGAGGGCCTCGCTGAGTCCTCCAGAGATGGGTTTTCAGTTTGGTCTGGAAACTTCCCTCCTCAGGTGCTGTACACTTGGGCAGTTCCTCCAGGCCTGGGCCTCAGGGGTCTGCAGGTGCTCCAAAAAGGGCCAGGCCTTAGGCTAGTCAAGCTCTTTCCCACCCTTCCTTCTTTCCTCCCTCCCTCCCTCCCTCCCTCCCTCCCTTCCTTCCTTCCTTCCTTCCTTCCTCCCTCCCTCCCTCCCTCCCTGCATTGTAATCACATACTAGTGGGACTCAGGATGCAATGACGCTCTAATTTGCACAGGACTTGACCAATCTCACCCTTTTCAGTTTTACATCCATCTGTGAAGGAGGTGGTTTTATTTAAGGAGGGTCTTTCTTGCCACCCGAGGTGGAGTGATCTTCGTCACTCAAGATGGAATGAGCCTGATTTTTCCTCCATCCATTTCCCTGTTCACGTCTAACTACCTACTTCACACTAAGGCACTAAAGAGTAGGATTTGGTAATAGTAAACACTATCATAACCCTCAGTTTACAAATGAAGAACCGGCCACTGAACCACAGGGAGCCCACACTGTCACCTGCTTAGTGCCACCTCTGTGGCACATCAACTTTGTTCCTTTAGTATAGCTTTTTCTTTTATTTACCAATTTTTTGGCCTCCTATAATGAGCTGACTGCCCACCATGCTGGAAGCCCTGTAGGTGATCAGATTTTAAACAGTGGAGCCGAGTCTGTTTGTCCAGGGTGGGAGTTTGATATCTGAGTGATGAGCAGCTTCCCAGACAAATAGATGTGTTCACCACATGCTTTATTCAAATGAGGGCTACTCTCCTCTCCACTAGATTACTTAAGCTGAAAATGACGCTCCTCTCTTCCTCATCCTGTTATTAAATTTCAGCACAACACACAAAGGGCACCCCAGCAGGAGCCGCCCCCACCCCACCGAGCTCCTGCACAAGCTAAGGAGCCGCGATGGAAACTCCTGCTGCCTGACATGGGAAACAGAAAAGCTTCGTTTTCATAAATGACTTTGGATTAAAATTATTACATTTCCCAGAACTTACCCTAGGGGTGCAAACGTGGGAAAAGCGGTACATGAAAGGAAAGAGACGCAGCAGAGGTTGAAAAAGAAAGGGCAGGAGTCTGACTAATGTCATTAATTTTTCATCTCATAATAAGGATGAGGCATTTTTAAAATAATCTAACAAGTCCGAGAAGCTGCACAAATGAATGAGAGTTGCAGTTCTAACTATACCCAGGTCCCATGCAGGACACTGGGGGCCTGTGGCCACGCGGCATGAACCACAGGCAGCCCCTCCCCAGCCCCCAACGTTGGCCTTCCTTCCAGAGAGCTCTTTTGTTAGGGAAGAGTTTACAGGAAAATTAAATGACCAGAGGGAAGTGTATCTAAGGTAAAGCTGCATCATGCCCAGAATGTATATGTTCAGGTTATGCAAAGGCAAGACTTAATGATATCTGCTCCCCCAAAGCCAACTAACTTGTGTTCTCAGAAATAATATTTTAATGTTTTATAGGAGGGTCATGTTGTGGTCAAAGATCACTCTGGGCTCTTGGCAGAGCCTCCATTTCATTGTCAGGGACATTTGCCCTCATCTGAGGGAGAACCTGGTTCCCTGGGAAACAAGAGTGAGGGTCCACTGTCCCCAAGACTCTGCTCTATGAGGCTCAA
>NW_026692531.1:0-87000 GCF_021218885.2 Marmota monax | reverse complement strand
CAGCCATCATGGTGCATGGGTCATGTACTGGTAGAGGCCAGTACATTCTTCATGGAGAGGCCCACCAAATGCAGCAGCCAGGCTTTGGTGGTCCAATCAGAGGCCTCTCCTTCCACATCAGTTGAACAGCAGCTGAGGTTTGTCTGTCTTTTATTTGGAAAATAACATAAAATAAATGCTTCAGCAGCTTACTTCTAGTAGGAAATCTTAAATAATTATTTTGTATAAGAAATTCAATGTATACTCACCTCTGAATACAACCCTTTAGCAAAAAAATGTGTGTACTATATACACATATACACATAACTTAACATGTATTTATTACATTTTATGTTATGCTTAAACATAATTTAACATATGTACACACTGTATGTATATATTTCATATATAGGCACATATATACATATATCTAAGTCATGGAACAGATTAGCTTTGAGTTTCCCATTCTTAGAAGAAAAAATATGATAAATGATGAAACAAGGGAAGAGGGAGAAATCTCAGGCAATCACTGTTCACTGGAGAAGGTTCACATCTGCACAGAGATTCCCTTTCATGCGTCCAGGTATCAGAATTAAAATCCCTACTTTTCATGCTTATTCGTAGGCTGCTTCTTTTCTGGCACTAATTGATTTTCTTTCAAGATGATTCCAACTCACTTCATGCTTCAGAAACCCAAATCTGGTATTCCTGATGGCCAGGTCATTGTGCCCCACACTGACAGGGCAGGAGTGAGGCTCCCCCTCTGCTCTGTGGACCTGAGGCAGCTCCTGCACCATGGGGCGCCTCCAAAGTTCACTTCCCTGGAATCTTTCCTGCCTTATCTATCTTGTTCTGAAAAAAAGCTTTCCCTTCCCATGGAGCAGGCCTTTGCCAGCCGCTCAGCTGCCCAGAGGGAGTTGCAAGCCTCTTTCTGTCTCCTTGTGGTTAATTTATCACAGAGAATGCGGTTTGCCTGGGAATCCAAATTAGAAGTGTCCTTACAGTTGTCATTAATCACCATCTAAAAGTGCTTCAGTTTCCAGTGCTGGGAATGTCTCAGAATGTCTGATGACTGCAAGGATGTGATGATGTATACAGTGTGGTGTGAAGAAATTCATCCCAGGCAGGACTGCCTGGGGAGTATTCCAAAGGCTGAGGAGCTGTTTATAGGCCCAGACTCCTGTCCCCAAGGAGCTGGAATCAGAGCCTGTGGTGGTGGAATGCAGAAATTGGTGTCGTTCTCCAGCTTGCCAGATGGTGCCGGTGTGCCTCAGAGTGTGGTAAATACTGGCACATTGCATCTGATGTCCCTCTGCTCTGGCCTTAGTGGTTTTAGGGGCTCTTGTGGACCAGTGAGCTCTTAGGGTCACATAGAGGATTGACACCTCTGGTTTGGCTGAGTTTACTCTGTTAGGCACTGTAAATCCTGCATATTAAGAATTTCTTCATACCCCAGAAAACCAGCATGCTGGTCACTCTAGCTACAGACTCATGTGTCCAAAGAGAGCTGGCATCTTACAGATATTTCATTCAAACCAGTAGCTATTATGCTTCCTAGGAGCCAGGCTCAGTGTAGGTTCTTGTTGCAAATGTGATTAGTATTTTGGAGTGTTGCAAATGCAGGGTATTCCACCTCCCTACAACAATCAAGAGTGGACCTGACTCTTCTCAAACCACTCAGAGGTGGTTCAGAGGAACATCTCACCAGAGGAAGTTCTGGTTGCAAAATGACACAAAAATGCTTTGTGAATGGTTTAAGGAGACAAGTCTAAAGGGCATCTATAGGAATTTTATGGAAAAAAAAAGAAGGAAAATTGAAAATAATTTGCTTTGGTAAATGGAGACACTCCCCTGCCTGGTGATGTGTAAGGAATTATCTACCCAAGAGCAAGTGCATAAAAGCTGGAGAGGAGGTGGTTGGGGTCTTGCAGGAGACCCAGAGAAGTCCTAAAAGACACCTTGCAAAGGGCCTGTGAGCGAGATATCTGAGGCATGTATGGGATTCATTTTTAGAGAAATAACAATGTTCATTGTAGTGTTTTGAGCACCTCAAATGTGCCAAACCCTCTTCTCAGCACTTGATGTACATTAACTTGGTTCTTCAGCAACTTTTGAGGTCAGTTTTATTATCTTCCTATTTGCATGGAAATTGGAGCTCAGCAATGTCAAGTGCCTTCTCCACAACATCTCAATGCTGGCCAACCTTGCAGCTGGAGTTAAAACCCAGGTTTCTTCCTCTGGACAGCTCTCTGTTCACCACTACCTCTCACATCTTCCTGCCCTCCGTTGGCATATGTGTCCAACCTCCTGGGTGGTGGGAATGCCCCAAAACAACCCTCCAGAAGCAAAAGTAATGTGAATATATTCTCCTGGTCTTAATTGCTCTATTTAAAATCTTTAGTTTATCTGTAGGAATGCCATCATTTCCCCAAGCAGACTAGTTTCTCGGTTCTCCTTCATTTCTCCCTTCATTTCTCCATGGCAGTATAATGGAATACTTGTGGACTCATACGTAGCACGTCCTCACTGCTAGCACTAGGAATTGTTCTAATGAAACCCTCACAATAATATATGGATTGGGTCCTATTATTCCCCTTTGGGGAAAGAATAGCACAGCCTCATTATCACAGCTCAGGTGGCGCACCTGGCTTTAACACCCATCCTGTCACTTACTTGCTGTTTATGGAGCCTTCTGCATGGTGTGGTTACCAGGGTGAGCTTGGGAGCCGGTGCCCCAGATTCAAATCCAGCTCTACCACGGACATTCTCCCAACTCTCTCTGTCAAGCCTCGCCAAGCCTCAGCTGTAGGACCATCAGCCAGGCTCACATCTTCCTTATGTGAGGTGGTTCAGAGGAACATCTCACCAGAGGAAGTTTTGGTTGCACAATGACACTGATGGGGATGTGCATTAAAGGGGGATGCTCCAGTCACCACAGTCTCAGGGACCCTGACCTTGTTCTGGAGGAGGCCAGTGGGCACTCTGCACTCTGTGCCCTCAGGAATCCCTGTCTGGGTACAGTGGCAATACCTGTGGAGTTTTCATGCAACACATGTTTTCTTAAACTGTTTGATCAATTGGTCATATTTTAAAATTGAAAGAGCAACTCAGATGAGGGTTACCACTTTTGCTTTGTGAGAATGTTTGTAATATTTTTAGAAAAGATGATAAAGATTGGATAAGAAGGAGGATTTTTTATATAACAGAGCTGCATAATTAGGAGAAGTTATCACATTTCTCTGACTTTCTCTTTTCTCTGCCCATTCCCTTTTTGTATTTGACCTTGCTGGTGGTATTAGAAGTACAGAAACACCTGCTTTGGAATGACAGTGTGTGCTTATCTAACATTCCTGGAAAATCTATTCCATAACACAAATAAATATCCCTTCTTTTTATCCTTCTTGTTGAATGACACTACCAAATGAGATGTTAAATACAAGCTTGTGGGATGTGTTTAGTGGCTAACAAAGTGAATATATGAATATATTCCTGACAAAGCATGCTGCAGAAGCTGTAATCTCTGAATTTTGACAACCTTAGGTAGAATCATTTTAATAGAATATAATATACAACCTGCCTGAAATACTGTGATAAGAATTTTAAAAGTCCCTGAATGCAAAGACCCAGTGCACTGATTTAGAAGAGCAGGAATGGTCTTAATTTAAAATATTTTACTGAACACTCTTTGTGAGGAAATATGAATAGTGAAGATGAGAACAATGTTATTATAAAGGAGAGGAGAGATCAGAACAGCGTGCATGCTTGCAAGTGTCCTGACACTAATGCCCAGCCAAGGGAATGGATGTCAGATCCTGGGCTGCTCCTGGGGAAACAGATGCTTCCAGATGGCCTGGGCTGGCATTCTTCCTTAAGCGAGCTTCCTTTACAAGTCTGCTTGTGTGCACTTGAGTCTACCTAGGAATGAATCACTGGGTGAAAGTGTGTGTGCCTCTGCACCTTGATTGGAGATTGCCAAAACTTCTTAAAGTGAGCACAGTGGGGAATTATTATTTCTTATAATCTTATCCACACACACTTAGCTCTTTTCTAACAATCTGATAGGTATGGAATGCTCTCTCATTAAAATTGGATTTGTCTGAATACTAGAAAGTCAAGCGTTGTTTTATATGTTTATTGAACATTTGGCTTCTTCTGTGAATAATGTATTGAAAAGTCAGCCATTTCCCATTCTTCCCAAGCCCATAATCCTCACAAATGTAGGAGATTCTTGGTGTGGGGGGCCCACTGGTCAGATGGGGCCCACAGAGGATACTCAGAGAAATAATAATGCATCTACCTAGAAGTCTGGGACTCCCATCCTGATTCTCAGTCATGAGATGAAATTTATCATGAATACATCTCCCATTCCCATTTACAGTTCTACAAGGACAAGGATTAAGGGAGATGACAAGGATAAAAATGGGTGATGAGGAGGATGGAGTTTTGCTATTTGACTTTGCCTAGGAAAATGGTCATGTCTCCCTGCATAAGTTTCCAAACTTTGAGGTTAATAAAAACTGTGTAATTTTCATTTTAACTTTATCTAACTACCTGCATTTTAATTCACAATTTCAACATGTGACTCTCAAGGTGTTTCCTAGCAGGTGCAGAGGGAATGATCCAGGGACTCAGCCTCCCTTCCTCCTTCCTCACTGCCAGCCTGCAAGAGACGAGGTCAAATGCATGTTCTCAGGCGGTCTCCTTCCCTGCCTGAAGTGCAGGCCTGGTGTTGTTTTCAACTGAAAGCATATGCCTGGACCGGCCTTCATGAGGTTCACACTGTGTTGTGTTTTCCTTGCCAGAGACTGTTTCCAGCTCATCCCACACCTATTCAGAAAGTGGCAGTGAGTGACACATCACCAGAGGCCCAGACCTACATTTATTAATGTTCAGGGGGGATTGCAAGCTGAGAAGGCATCTGGGGAGGGGGAAAAACAGTCTATTTGGGGAAAGAAAGAAGTTTGTGGCTTAAATGGAAACACAATGGGAGCTGTCCAAATCTGAGGTGTATAGAAGAAGTGCCCACAGGACTGGAAAGAAGAATGACTACTGGGGCCCTGGCAGGTCCATCAGTTGCCTCTGTATCCAGACAGAGCTGGGTTCCAGTCCTGCCCATGTGACCTTGGGTGACTCGGCCTTCTAAGTCCCTGTGTCCCACATTACCAGCTGTGAACATTAGCTAAAATCACTTATTTTAAAGATTTAGTATAATACATCGGAAGAGAGAAAATGCCCAATTAATGATCGTCATCAGATAAAAAGACTGTTTTTGTGTGGAAGTTGCTGACATCTCGAAGATCCAAGAGTGACTCCCAAGTGACTCCACCCCACATGAGCCAGATGAGAAGCAGTGCTTTTCTTTGTTGTCCACGTTTGATCAGCAAGTGTAAAGCATTAGTTGTGATTTGAGAGCTGTGGGAAGTTTCTGATGAATGGTGATGAGTTCCATTAGTATGAAAATTTATGTATTCTCATAGACTGGCAACTTACCCAGGTTTTACCTGCCTCACTGGGCATGCACAACACATCTGAAGATTGAGGGCCACAAGGTTCTAGACACTGTCATTTAGCTGGGCAGTGTGTGTGTGCCTTGCATCCAGATCTCAGAGGAACTGGCAATTCTTTTCTCAGCTAATCTGTCAAGAGACATCTTGAAGTCGAAGTTCTTGTGCTTGGTTCTGAAACAAGTAAAGGGTCAGCTGTGGCTCACACTGGGGCCACAGGAAAATATAGATGAGCCTTGTGATTTTCTAATTTTTATTTTTTATAGTGAGCAAAAGAATGGGGACAGGAGGGTTCAGAGAAGCTTCTCTCTGGGAAGACAGGGCTCAGGTAGAGCACAATGTTGTTGAATGTGGGTGACTAGCCTGGGGTGCAGGGAGAGTGAGAGCTGCAGGGGCAGGCTATGAGTGAGGCCAGCGTGGGCCCTCTCTGTGGCCTGCAATTACCCCTTGATGCAGGGACACTTTGTGCACTGTCCTCTCTGGACTCCTAGAGGTGTCCTTGTCAGGTTGTTTATTCTCTGTGTGTGTGGTTTGCAGGTGCATCAATTTAAGATGGTGCATCACTGGGCTGGCTTTTCTCCCCTGGGGTGAATGGCTTCCACTCTGGATGGGCTGTCTTCTTGCTCCCACAAGGGAGTTGTCTCTTGGCATCTTCAGTGGTGCAGTACTGTGTGAAGTGGGCGCTGAACTTGTAACCAGGTGCATCCTTGGCCAGCTAGCTACCTCACATGGCATCTGGCCCCTGTGCACCTGGCTGTGGAATCTAGGAAGTATTTAGGACACAGTCTGTCTGCTAAAAAGAGAGGAGGACACAGTTCTCTCTGCTAAAGAGAGAGAAGCATAGGAGGTCTCTAGAAAGCTGGCCAGTATACCATTGGCCCTCACCCCATGCTGATTGTCATTATTGTCTGTGAGCTTTGTTTTCTTTGTTTCCTTTTAGTGTTCAAATAACAGTCTTGCATGTGAATACAGAGTGGTGCCCTTGGATGTCACCAATGTGAACAGGCCCCTGAGTGCACAATGGCAGGGTCTGGCTTTTGGTATATTCAAGGCAGTGATAAATCCTGGAGTGAAACCCTGTCTTTTTGGTGAGATGATTGACATCTTATGGCAGCAAAGGCAAGGGTTCTCAGCATGGTGTGCAGAGACCTTAGCTGCCTCAGGTATGTCACATCTGGGTATCCTCATCAGACACCCTGCCCTGTCTGTTCCTGTGTGCTGGTGTCTCCTGGCTCCCTGCTCAAGCAGGGCAGACATGGTGGAAGATGCTGCCTGCCTGTTCTCCACTCAATGACTCTTCTGCAGGTGGCTCTGGAGAACTGAATGGAGCACTGAGTGGAGCCCATTTTCTGGATCACAAAGATGCTTTACCTCTGGCTCAGTCCTACCAAGTGAGCAATGAGAGTAAGACTTTAGAGCAGACAGTGAAGCAATCAGTGTGAGATCGCTGCAGGAAACCAAACATAACAAGAAAACCTCAATGAGTTTTTTCTGGCCTGAGTTTTCCACTGTGAGTCCATAGATGGCAGCTGTTATGCAAAACAGTAGCAAAAGAAGCCTGGCAAAAGGAGAAGGCATATGTGGCTTGTCACTCCCTGCTTCCCTGGATAGCCAGGTTCTGGAAACAACAGCACTCTTCATGCCAGTGCCCAGGTGCCAGCCCCCAGCTTGGTGTGTCCATTAGTTATGTTTTATATACATGGCAATTTCCAATGAAGAAATTTTAGAAGAAAACCTCTTGCTTACAGCTCAGGTGCTAAAATATTTCAGTCATAGAAAAATCTGCTTATTTACATCATCTCAGGAAAAGATGCATGAAGTGTCCAGAAAACAATCTTTTCAGCTGTGATCTCATAAAGCTTCTCACTTCATTCATTCTGTACTATGCATTTGGTTATTCTCATAGTCCTTCTGCAATGCATACATGTGTACACACACCCACAGTTGTGTGTGCACACACACACATGCATGCACAAGCATGCACACATGTGTCTATGTGTTTATGCACATACAGAGTTTTCTTTCTATCCATCTGAACATCTCCATTGTCTAAAGTGCAGCTCAATCTTAGCCTCCTCTGGGAGAGCTGCTGACAGACGGGATGTCTGTTCAAGTGTGGAGTCACTTCCAGCCCCCCACTTATGGGCAGACATATCTCCTCACTCTGTGACGTTGGATCTCTCCAAGTGTCTATGTTTGAACATTTGTTAGGTGTGTGTTCTGGATTTGAGTTTAGCTGTACAATTGAATTTGCTCATTAGATTTTACTGAACATGTTGGATTAAAGTATGAAAAATACTCTGCAGTCAGCTTTTCCCTTTGCTCTTCTAGATGGTTTGCTTGTTATAGAATAGTATAAGACAGATGGTCTAGAGCTGACCCACAGATGCATAGACCTGCAGTCTGAAAAGCTATTCTGGCTTTATACAAAGACCTGGATGCCTGATTATAGACGCTTATTATTTATGCCATTCCATTTGGAGTGATTTGTTATTTGGCAATAGCTAATTTATTCACCCACATTGATCCTATTTCCTCTTACATCATTTTATCCTTCACTGTAAACATGGTGGAGAAACAGTTTATGTATCACCTTATAATATTCTCCAACTTCATTTGTATATCTTTTAAGATTGTGACAGATACCCAAGCATAACTAGCTGAATGCACAAGGCAAAGTCATCAACATACATGAATCCATATATTAAAAGTTTATTAGGATCCCTCTTTATTTAGCTTTCCAGATTCATTATTTTTCCTTGTAGCAGCAAGTTGGACCCCACAAGGAACAGGATTCCATTCAACCAGTTTAAAATACTTGGAAGCAGCAAGGCTTTCCTTTTTCAATGCTTTTTTACAAAAGGATCAACCTTGGTTTTAGTGATCTAGTTGAGGTACTTGTCTCTCCCTGACTGAGATGATGGAATAGGTTGGACTGATGGCTTACCCTGGGCTTCAAGCCACTGGTGCAGGCAGTGGTTGGCACTTATTTTAGTTACAACTAAACTAACTCCAGGTAATTGGGAATTGGGAAGAGATGGTTTGCCACAGGAAAACCAGTGCTTTTTTATTTAGAAGGGAGAGTGGGTGTCAAGTTGGCTAAAACTGTAGGTAATTCATCCATTTGAACCATCAACTAAATTAGAAATGCTGGGTTATATTCTATCAGCTTGCCAATTTAACCAAGCATCTTAAATTCCAAAACAAATATGCTGTCATGTCTCCTGTTTATTATTTATTCAGTTTTTTGAAACTGAATACTCTTTTGTACCAGTAATTCCACTGAGTTATAACCATATAGTTGATCAATTCAGGTTTGGTTTCTTTATTCAAAGCATTGTAATTTTAGCAGAAAATATAATTCATAGAGATGCAATGAATTATATATAATTACGATACAAGGAAGTACTCTCCAAGCTATGACAGTAATATGAATTGAAATTACCCTTCATTTGAAACACTTAAAAAGAAAACAATAATTTGTAAGACATTGGTCAGTCAATACTTCACAGTGGTCCCCAAGAAAAGGGAAACAAGCAAGCTGGTCCCTTATATTTGTCCCATACTGTTGCCCTGAGTTTCAAAACTGCCAGGTCCTATAGGGGGACCCAGGGAGACAATGGAGGACCATCTGAGTTGAACACAGAGATATAGGGGTCTAGGGAGACCAAAGGTCTACATCTTGCAGACCATGAGAGATAAGAAACAGAAAACCCCAGAGATCTTCAGTTGGACCTCCTTGAGTCCTCAGCAGATTAGTGATTATGTAGAGATGTGAGAAAGTGACCCACACCTCTACAGAAAGGGTGAGTGAGTACAGTGCTGACACTCACCTGGGGTTGGAATAGCTCCTGTCCACAACAGGCAACCTGGAAAATGTGTGATTCATGGGGACTGAGTAGTCTTCACAGATAGGTGTTGTCCCTGAAATGGGAAACAATCTGTTCTAGACTGAGCCCTGGTACATGTCTTCCTAACAAATCAAGAGAAAGACCAAAAAGGACAAATCTATTTCTAAGTAACTTAATTAATTCCCCAAAACCAACCTTAAGAACATTTATATGTATACAAAAATATCCTTGGAAGAGTAAAATGCATGATATCTGCCACCCAGGATAAAACACGAGTCATGAAAAAAAACAAGAAAATATGATCCCATGGGAGGAGAAAGATCAATCCAATCAATCCAATCCAATTCATAAACAACACAGATGTTATAATTGACAATTAGATAAAATGACTTGGGACTGTATCCCATATGTTTGAAAGTTAGCTAAATATTTGGAAGATATAAAAAGTCTCAAACTTCTAGCAATAAAAACTATGATAAGTGAGATGAAAGATACACTAGATGTGGCTAATGGCAGATTACATGCCATGGAA
The DNA here is from genome assembly GCF_021218885.2 of Marmota monax. Classification (NCBI taxonomy): domain Eukaryota; kingdom Metazoa; phylum Chordata; class Mammalia; order Rodentia; family Sciuridae; genus Marmota; species Marmota monax. Next base: position 77,134 of record NW_026692531.1, on the reverse strand, counting down.
TTAAAGATAGTACACTTGAGCATATAACAATAGGAGCTATCCAAAACAAACTAGAGAAAACCAAAATACAGAGGAGTACATTAAGTGATTCATGCAATAATTCCAAAAAGAGTCCCAGAAGGAGTGGAGAGTAGGACACTTGAAAGAATAATGACCGGAAATTTTCCAAATTTAATGAACTATAAACCCTCAAATCCAAGAAACTGAATGAAGCCCAAGAAACATGAAGAAAATAATAGCAGGGCACATCATAATCCAATTCAAACCAGTGTTAAAAGAGAAAATCATAAAAGCAAACAGCTACCATCATTATCTTCATGGTTCTGTACATAACAACAGCAGTTTTCTCACTGGAAACATTGCAGATGAGGAGGCAGAGAAACCAAAAATTATAGTCCTGAAAGCTCAAAAATAAGCAAAATAAACTGTTCACCTAGCATTCTAACCAGTGAACACCTTTCACAAGCTAAAACAAAGCTAATTATATTTCAGACATGTGACAGGTGGAGTAATTTGCCAGTAGGAGACAATCACTTCAAAAGTCCTTTCTTTATAATTTTTTTTAATTTAAATTTTATTTGTAAATGACAAACACTGAACATAGGCCTTTGTGGGGCACAATGTAATGTTTTGATACGTGTTTATAATGTAAAATGTTTAAACCAGACTAATTATCAAATCTCTCATGTCGCCTTTTTTGTATGTGGTAAAATGTTTCATATCTATGTTTTCAGCCACTTTGAAGTGTACAATGCTTTCTGTTTTATTATAGTCACCACTGTGTATAGTGGATCACTTAAGGACATACTTCATGCAGGAGAAAAGTGTCCCATGGAACTATGGATCTGCATGAAGGAATGGACTGCACAAATGGTGACCCCATTCCTGCCCCACACCCCATCCGTTAGAATCTCTTTAAATGATAACACTTTGATACATTGCCATAGTCTCAGAGCAGCCCCCCACACATATTGATCAATTAAAAGGAGAAAAAAAAAACAATAATTTTCTAGTGGCAAAATCTTGAAGACTTTACCTTCACCATAGGCTATGTCAAGGATATGTCAAGACCCTGCATCCCTCTGTGGCATTCTTACTAGCAATGCTTCACTCTAAGGTAGTCATGGAAAAATGCCAGTGGAAAATGGTACATTCTTCAAAATAATTGAAAAGTGTTCCTGAAACCTTTAAATTTTATCAAAGGCAAAAATAAGGAACAGTCATGGATCCAGGAGACTTAGGAGATGCTACAACTAAATGCCTGGATTGAATTCTGCAGCCAGCAAAATCATTAGTGGTGAAATTCCATTGGCTGGTAATGTCTGATGACACACCAGTGCTAATTCCTGCTTTTGACTGTTGTGTCACAGCTGTGTGTGATGTCAGCATCAGTGGGGATTGGGTGAGGTGGCCATTTTCTCCTACAGCTTTTCTGTAAATCTGAAATTATTTCATATAAAACAATGATGAAATGGGCAGTGATGCATAACAAGAGATCACTCTAGAAAATAGCAGAATGCTGACACAGCTTGAAAGATAGCAACACTTTTCCTGGATAGTCCATGGTGAACTCAGATCTGAAGAGTGAGCAGTAACCACCAAAGAACTGTAGATGAGCTGTGGTTCTGGGTATTCACTGGACTCAGAATGGACACTGAGTTACAAGCAAACTTATGTTAAGTCTAGCACCATTCCATGGAAATGAAGAGGTTATGGCATTACAGAGAACTCTTTCAATGTGATTTTCACCAATACAACTACACTTGGTTTTTGTGATGCTGGGAAGGGAACTCAGACCCTTGTGTGTGCTAGTCAGGAGACGTGCCACTGAGGTACATCTCCAGCACTAACTGCTAGTTCTTCCTCTGCAAGAAAGGCTGAAATATCTCACCTTCAACATCTCGCAACCTGCAAATCAGGCACATGGAGGATACAGATGATTCCTTTCCTGTAACCTTCATCTTCTTGCCAAGACTTCAGGTCCCTTCTTAATGAACTAACTAGTGAAGGTGAGGAGTAGAAATTTGTGTTGCTGGATCGACTTTCCCCCTAGAAAGTCTATTGTGAAGCCGTCTTCTTGTGAAGCCTGAAATATTACTGTGATTTTTTTAATATTTATTTTTTAATTTTAGGTAGACAAATACCTTTAGTTTATTTATATTTATCTGGTGCTGAGGATCGAACCCAGGGCCTCACACATGCTTAGTGAGCACTGTACCGCTGAGCTACAACACCAACCCTATTACTGTGATGTTAGGAGTGTCGTGCTCACCTGTAAAAGCCAGTCAGGCAAGAACTGAGCGCTTAGATAGTAAGTATGGCAAAACATAACTGACCATCATCAGGGGCTAAGTAAACCTTTGTTTGAAGACTCTTTCCATCATCTCCTGACCTAGAAGAGTTAAGTCACATCTACTTCAGTAATGAGCATGATCTTGTTAGTAGAAGAATATTTTTGAGATGCATGATCATAGTGTACCCAAGTACTCAGGAAACTGACAAGAAATCTCACCTTATAATCTGAGTTACAATATCAATGCTTTCATCACGAGATGACAGTGGTAACGTGGTGTATTTCCAGCATGATGAGCACTTCAGAATCACATTTCCTCTCATGTTTCAATAATGAAGCCTCCCCTGATGTTTATAGCTACTCCTTCCTTCCCTCTGAACACTTTTCATTTCACTTTTACAGTTGTGGTTGCATGGTCCTAGGAAAACTGTGGCTGCACATGGGAGTGCATAAGAGAACAATCTGCTCTCATGTGTGCAGAGCCACTGAAGTCACACCTGGGAAAAGAGATTTCCAGTCACAGCCCACCTAAAAATTGTCTTTGCCACAGGGACATAATTAGAAGGGATGGAGACTGCAACCCTATTTTTTTCCTTTTCTCTCTGGTACTAGATAAATGCTCTTGGTATCCATTTCCTGAAAGGTTGTCCCAATGCTAATGGAAAGTCATATCAATCAGGAACCTTCTACCTCCTTCTTTCCTGCAGAAATCACCTTCCAGGACACAGGACATCAAAAAACCCTGGACAGAAGCAGGACCAGGGTTAGGGACCACCAGAGTTTGAGCTTTCTTTTGACTGTTCTAGGAGGCGCAGTGTGTCCTAGGTCCTTGGCCAGCCCTCTTTCTCTCTAATGAGTAGTTGAAAAGGAGCTAGTTGACTAACAGTGTGGATATCCTATCTGGTTTATGTTTTGGAGTAACTATCTTTCAAATGCTCTCAGATATCATAGTTTGATATTGTTGTGGCTTTTAGTCCCTATTCTGATTCTTTGTCATAGGCATATTTAATAAGCTGTGAAGTGTGAGGCCTGGACTCCCAGTGTTCCTCTCAGGCTGGAAGTGTGAGAGTTACTCGTCTCTGTTAAATTAATGTCATGTTTGTCATAATTACAGCCCGTCTGAGTACAGGTCTGATGTGGGTTGGCGTGTTACCCTCAGTTCCCCAGGCAGTGCTGCTGAGCACGTTGTTTTTGTACATAGCAGTCAGTTGCCCCGAAAGTAGCCCTGGACATAGGATTATCAAATTCAGTTCCAGACAAGACTGCAAGAACGTCAGCTCAATGTACCAAATTAGCAATGCCCTGAGGAGCATAGTGTGATTATTTTTCCTAAATAACAAATACTCTCTGACTTAATAATAATAGTTTTACAGTGAAATAGAATTGTGGTTATTTCCAAATTAGTGTATCTCATTCATGAGATTTACTAAGTATTTTTGGCAATACTGTGAAATACCTTTGTGTTATAAACCATGTTCTAAATTACTTTTTTTTTTTTATCCATGGCAGAAAAGCTTTTCCAAATATCCTTCTGGAGGTGAAATGTATGTGCTTCAGGAAAGTCTTAATGGCTTTTCCCAGGTGACAAGCCTTGACTGCACAAACTAAACAAAACTAATTATATTTTTCCTCATACATGTGTGTCTTCAAAACACCAGCTTTCAGAATGATACTTGATATTACACCTCCAAATATTCTGTTTTACCAGGACCTAGAAAGATGAATTCAGCACAAGTCAAGAATCTTAACTTTCAGTCTCTGACTCTAAGCTCTAAGGCTGTGTGACCTTAAACAAGGTATGCATCATCCCTTACCTCCAGGTTCTTTATCTATAAGACAAGTGGGTCATTCATTCATTTAGTAACTAGTGTGTGACAATACTGTTACATGCATTATAAAACCAGCAACAAATGGAAGAAGACAAGATTCCTTATCTCTAGGAGTTTATAATATAGTAAAAGGACAACAAATATATAGATGAATAAGTAAAATAAATGAGGGATGAATTGACTATGCAAACACAACCAGGGAAGATAATTGAGGTGGGCTGGGTTGGTAGTTGGGGAGAAAAGTCTGTTAGGGAGGCAACTTTTGACTGCAATTGGATAATGAAGACTTTTTAGTTATAGAAATCTTGGAATAAATGCTTTCAAGGCAGAGGGCATAGCAGAGAGTTCCCTGAGGTGGAAATGTATTTTTTTACTAAACCATCTTCAGCATACATTTCAGTGAAGTCTCCTCTGGTCATTTCAGACCAGTTCCTCACATGTGGTATCCCAGACTTGCTATTGTCACTGGTTGGGCTTAGCTTAGTCTGTACTTAGCTTTCATCAAACTCTCTGGGCATCAATTAAATGCAGGTGAGTAATTGTGTATATGACCTCTCCTCCTCCAGATGCCTGAGGTTTGTTTTCAACATTTCCAATCTAACATACCATCTTTTCCTGGCCAGTATCCCAGTGTGAATTCTTAGTTGATTTGAAGTCATAGAGGGATTAGAAAACTCTGCTGCTCCTACCTCATTGTAAATCCTCTATCTAGGAGCCCTCCCAACACCAACAATTGCCTGGAAAATGTGTTCAATTTAATTTCATCATTCATTTAGTATTTTCTGCAGGGTATGGAGACAAAAACTTCCCACACTAATACTCAGTGTTGATAACATTGGTATTGATTAAGGTAAGTAGAACAGAGCAGTTAATATGTAAATCACACACTGATCTGGTTAGGCATTGACTCTGAAGGAATGCGGTAGGCCATGATTAGTAACAACAAGTATCTGAATACACATCAGTCAATGGAAATCTCCTAGTCCAACTTAGAGTATACCGTGATAGTTAGCAAGAGAATCAGAGACTGGATGGTCCCTTTAGAATCTGGTGCTGGCAGACAAACCTCTTTCATTATGTTTCCATGATTCAAAAAATTGCTTCTGCAACACCATGTCCACCATATTTGTTTCCCTTCACTGGATCCTGACCATTGGTAGTCTATGGAAAATGACTTTTCATATCATGTGTGAAAGATGCTTGTTGGAGGGGTTTCCAGATTTGGCCATAGATCTAAAATCATAGATGAATCATATGAATCCAATATAAGATTAGTGTTCAGTTGAAAATTAAAGCACTACACAGCTAAAACAGGTCATTAATAATATTTGGGCATTTTTTAAAAGTGTATGATCTTTATGGTATTTGTTTTATTTAAGCAGGCATTATAGGTTGACTATCTCTTACTTGAATTATTTTATTTCAGATTTTTTTAATATTAGAATACTTGCATAAGTATAATGAGATTTTTGTGGATGGGACCCTCATGGAACTCTAAATTCAATTATGTTTTATATTCACTTTCTACACTAGCCTGATAGTAATTTTTATATAATATTTTAATGTTTTTATGTGTTCTTTTTAGTTAGACATGAAAGTAGAATATTGGCAAATTATAAATATACAGAGTATGACTTATTCTAATTAGGATCCTATTCTTGTGATTATATATAATGTGGAGTTACCTTGGTTGTGTATTCAAATACAAGGCTAGGAAACTTATGTCTGATTAATTTCACTGTCCTTCCTATTCTCCTCCCGCTGCCTTACCTTCATTCCCCTTTCTCTAACCCAAAAGACTTCTATTCTTCCCCTCCCCACATATCAGAGAAAACATTTGGCCTTTGTTTTTTTTTTGGGGGGGGGGATTGACTTATTTCATTTAGTATGATATTTTCCAGTTCCATCCATTTACCAGCAAATGCCATAATTTCCTTCTTTTTATGACTTAGTAATATTCCATTGTGTATATATACAATGTTTTCTTTATCTATTCATTCATTGAAGGACATCTAGGTTATTTCCATAGCTTGATTATTGTGAATTGAGCTGCTACAAACATTGATTTGGCTGTGTCAGTGTAGTATACTGATTTTAAGTCCTTTGCATATGGACTGAGTAAGATAACTAGGTCAAATGGTGGTTCCATTCGCAGTTTTCTAAGGAATCTCCATACTGTCTTCCATAGAGGTTGCACCAATTTGCAGTTCCACCAACAGTATATAAGAGTGCCTTTCTCCCCACATCCTTGCCAACATTTATTGTTACTTGTGTTCTTGATCACTGCCATTGTTACGGGAGTGATCTGGAATCTCATTGTGGTTTTAATTTGCATTTCTCTGATTACTAGTGCAAACCATCACTGCAGGTCAAAAGTGGGATTTTCAAGTTGTGGTGTCATGTTAGTGCTCAAAATGTTTTGGATTTTGAATCTCTCTTAGATTTCAGATTTTCTGATTAGGAATAATCAATGACCCACATAAAATAATAATCCTTGTCCTCACTCACTCCTCCCTTACACTGATTTATTTAGATTTTTGCATTTATTGCTACTTGGCATGTTATATATTGATTTGACTGTGGTCTGTCTTACTCCAAAGGAGCTCTTTGAATGCACAAATTTTATTTTCCTCACTTCTGTATTATCTGATTGTGGACACATACTTGATATATAGTTGGTGCTCAACTGATGCTTTTTGTTTATGAAAATCAGTATTATCACAGTCTATTGCACTACGCTACCATAAGGTTAAGGTGGAGATACATGGATTGGTCGATGGTTGGGATAGCTCAGCACTGTGGAGATAATACGTATGTCTTCCAAACACATCACATTTGTAGAATGAGCTTAAAAAAGGAGCACTATTTTAGTTTTGTAAAAATAATGTCCTTCTGATGTGCTTGGTTCCACCTGTCTATCAATCTACCTATCCATCCATCCATACACTGACTTGTGTATCATATTACATCATAAGTTGTGATGTGATGATTCAAGATGTTGGAGTAGAGGAAGGCTGTGCGTGTCCACTTGCTCTGTGGCTCAGGATTCAAGGAGCAAGAATAATGCTTCTCAAAAAGTGAATGAAAGAGGAAATTGACTGAAACTCAATATTGGAGAGTCAGAAACTCTTAGAGACTCAGATATTTGGGTGCATAGAACAAAGGTCAGGAAAGAGTACATTGAAGCCAAGAGAGTGGTGGCAGCACTGACACAGGTGCTGGTTTCCTGCAGAGGGGAGACAGAACACAGAGAATCACAGTGGATGAATGTGATATGGAAAAAACAAAACATAGAACAGAAAAGCAGCCTGGACTTAGCTGATCCAGTGGCTGCACAGTGACTAGTTGTTTGAAAAGTGCTCTGAGTTTCTCAACTGGCAAGTGGAGAGCAGAGGAGGGGCCGTCTTGAGGAGGTCATGCTGCAGTGAGAGTCAGGAGGTCATAGGGAACATTGCCATTCTGTCCCAGCCACTGTCTATCATGTGACCTAGGGTACAGGACATGAGTGGAACAGGCACAGAGAAGATGGTACCTACAGGGGTTCAAGTCAGAGATATGAAAGATGTAGAAACTCACTTTATCTTTGAGTCTGGTGGCACATGTGAACAGTAAAAGACAGGAAACTGAGTAGGTGGGTGTGAACACTCTGGTCCTAAACCTGTGAAGGTCACGTTTGTGGGAAGCAGAGTTGAGAGACCTGGGAGAGTTGACTCAGGAGTGGAGACTCCTGAGATCCAGACTCCCAGAAGAAATTGCCATCTGTTGGGCCCTGGAGGTGTGTTGATCTAATCTCTCCAGGCCGGATTTTGTTGTGACCACCTAAAAAAAGGGTGTGATTAGACCTGAGCCCCAGTCACCAGAACTCCCCACTTATGACCAAGCAACAACCCTACCTTGGGAGTGCATCCTTCTGGTCTGTCTGGACAAAACTCATGTTGACACTGTTTCCCATTCTGTCCTAATTTATACTGATGAGAAGGGAAGCTGGGCACTACTTCAGGCACCTTCAGTGTTAGGCAACTCCAGCTGGCAGCTCAGTGAACAACACAAAAAGAGGAAGGGTCTAACAACACCCCAGCCCTTGTTCTCTCTAAGGGGTACATAGCCCAAAAAGAAATGGAAAGGACAGTCAGCCATAGGTAGTGTCCATCCATCCTCATTGACAGTTCTGACTACCTCAGTGAAGAAAATTATTTAAGATTTGTGGAGAGACACACACACACACACACACACATACACACTTTTCCCCTTCTTTTTATTTTAAACATTTTTTGAAATGATTATTATTTTTCTTTGCCTTGTCTATTGAGGGTTAGATTTTTGGTTTGATTTTTGTTTCTTTTGTTTCCTTTTCTTTCTTCTCCCTCTAATAGCCAAATTCTCTCTCTTTCTTTACTTGTTTTTTTCTCCTTCTACTTTAGAGTCATCCCTTGCTACATTTGTTCTGTTTTTTCTATGTTAATATTTTAAACATTAGAGGATTTATTTTACCTTCCTATCATATTTTCTTTTTTTAAATATTTATTTTTTAGTTTTAGGTGGACACAGTATCTTTATTTTTTTTTTATGTGGTGCTGAGAATCGAACCCAGTGCCTCACGCATGCTAGGCGAGCGTGCTACCACTTGAGCCACATCCCCAGCCCCTTTTTTCTTAATGAACTGTATCTTACCATCTTCTAAAACTGTATGGCTTATAAAACTCCTGTCACTACTATTTGTGTTATTACAGTTATTAGTACTGTAAATGGCATAGTTGACACCTGCTGTTTACTTTAAGGCTAGATCATGTTCATTGTTATTGTTTTTCTGTTGGAAATTTCTGACTCCACCATTTCTGTTTGTGGTAATATATGCTGTAGATGTCATAATAGGCACTGAGTATTTATTATAATGTTTTATATTATTTGCTTCTGTTGTTGCTGTTGTTTGTTATTTCTTTTTTGTGAGGTGCTGGGTATCTTGATACTATGAGTTCACAGGGTAGAGACTGTGTTCCTGAGCTAAACCCAGACAAGTGACAGTGCACTTTGCTCCACACACAAACTAACCATGCTCGAACGTCAATAATACTTTTATATGAAAAACAGAATAGACAAAACTCCCATGCAAATGAGCAGTCCCCAGGTAAGAACAGCTGTCAGAACCTGCAGGTCCCACTCATAGTTGTCCATGCCTACAGCAAAATCAGAGAGAATTAACACAAAGGCTGTGTGTGCAAAATTTATGAGAAGTCAAAATCTAAATAACTTCCATACAATATTAGAATATACACAGTGTTAAGTGAAGAAAAGAAGTGACAGTGGGTGTACCCCTGTATGCAGCGTGATTATATGTGACACAATTGCCACACTTAGAAAAGGACACCACTCTATTGAGACCTACAGAAAAAGTGGAATTCTCAAGCTCTGAAACCCTATACACTCATCAGAATACACTAATCATCACCAAACAAATAGGCAGGAAAATACACTACAAAAGCCACTTGGAAATACTTTGAAAAATTTACAAAAACCTCATCCAGAACACTTTGACAAGAGAAGGCTGTGACTTAAAAATACCCACAGATAAGAATGGAAGAGAAAAATCATCCCATGAAACCAAATGTAGGAATGCAAGAAACATGAAAAAATAAGGTAAGTAACATAAAACTCCCTGAAGTTCATAATTCACCACTAACTCAAAGATGTTGAGGTCAAACACCAGATGAAGAATTCAGAAGAATGATTATAAAAATAAGTAATGCATTCCAAGAGAATACGAATACAACTGAATACATAAAAAATCCTATAAGATATGAATGAGAAATTAAATAAGAAAATAGAGATATTGAAATTTTACCAAACAGAAATCTTGAAAATGAAATACACAATAAATCAAACTGTTCAGTTGAAATTCTCTTTAATAAAATAGATCACGCTAAAGATACAATCTTAGAGCTGTTAGGCAAAGTTGCCAGCCTTGAACATTCAAAAACTATTAAATAAAATAAGTAACAATGACCAGAATATGCAAGAAACCTTGGACAATATTAAAGACAAAATTTAAGAAACATTAGCATTAAAGAAGTTAGTGAGATAGAGGCTAATCACAAGAATAACCTCTTTCAGGAAATAATAACAGAAAATTTTCCAAACCTTGAGAATGAGATGGATTTTTAGATACAAGAGCATTCAAAACCCCAAATAGAAAAGTTCAAAAATTCTTTTTCCACAACACATTACAATTAAAATGTCTAAGGTACAGAATAAGTATGGAATTTTAAAAGCCTCAAGAGAAAGTCCTCGTTTAGACACGAGCCAATCAGAATTTACTTCTGCCTTGTTAGAGCAGACTCCCTAAATTCCAGGAGAGTTGGAAATTATGTGTTTCAAACCTTAAAAGAATATAACTGTCAACCAAAATTTCTATATTCAGCAAAGTTATATTTCAAAATTGAAGAAAAAATAAAAACATTTGAAGATAATCAGAAACTAGAAGGATTTCTGACTACTAATCCAGCACTACAGAAAATACTTAAAGAAATACTGCACAGAGAAGAAATAATAAACAACACCCAGAGCTCTGAAAGGGATACATATCATTTGAAGAGTAATTGAGCAAATGAAAAATAGAACCAAATTAAACTTTATAAATAAATCAAAATGTCAGAAATCAATGAATATCTCTGTTGTAGAATTGAATACAAATGGTCTTGGATCTCCAATTAAAACAGTTAAATTGTCACAGTGGATTTAAAACAAGAACCAAATATATGTTGTTTAAAAGAGATCTACCTTACAGGTATAGGCAATCACAGGCTGAGAGTGAAAGCATGGAAATTGATATACCATGCAAATGGACCCACAAAACAAGCAGAAGTAGCGACTCTGTATCCAACAAAGAAAACCTCAAGCCAAAATTAATCAGCAGAGACAAAGAAAGGTACTTTATACTGATAAATGGAACAATCTAACAAGAGGATATAATGGTAGTAAATAATTTATGCCCCAAATGTTGGGGCACCTAATTACATGGAAGAGCCACTACTCAAAGGATAAGCAATTAGGCAAGAGAATGAAACAAAAAGGACAGAAATAGGAAAGTAAGTATTTAAATTATCACCATTTGCAGATATTACCATATACTAGAAGATCCAAAAAATCCACCAGAATACTTACAGAATTAATGAACAAATTCAGCAAAGTAGCATGTTACAAACCAACAAAAAGTCAGTATTTTTCTTATGCACCAATAATAAATATGCTGAGAAAGAAATGAGAAAAACAATCCCATTTAAAATAGTCTCAGAAACATCTAAAGATATATCTACTCAAGCAAGGAAAGACCTCTGCAAAAAAATTACATAACACTGAAGTAAAAATTGAGGAAGACACAATGAGATGGAGAGATTCCCCCCATGTTCATGAATGGAGAAACTTCCCCCGCACATTCATGGATAGGAAGACTTAATATTTGTTAAAAGGCCATACTACCAAAATCAATGTAAGATTCAATGTAGTCTCCATTAAAATGCCAATTACAATTTTCACTGAATTAAATTAAACAGTCTTGACATTTATTTGGAAGAATAAAAGACCCAGTATAGCCAAAGCCATTCTAAGCCAAAAAAGCAATGCTGGAGACATCTTAATACCTGATTTCAAATTATTATACACAGCTTTAGTAATATGAACTGCATGGCATGGGCATTAAAAGAGACGCATAGGCCAGTGAACAGAATAGAAGACACAGAGACAATCCCACACAGATATAGTCATCTGATCCTTTACAAAGGTGCCAGAAACATATGGAGGAAAGAGAGTCTTTTAACAAATAGTGCTAATAAAACAGGTTGTCCATGTAGAGAAGAATGACACTAGACCCCTTTTTATCACCCTGCACAAAATTCAACTCAAAATGTAAAAAGACCCAGGAATGTATGAAATAAGAACCTACAAAATGGGGGAGGGGACATTGTTAGCTACTTTTCCATAGATGATTAATATCTAGAATATAAATGTTATTGCTTGGATGTGAGGTGTCCCCCAAAAGCTCACATGTGAGACAGTGCAAGAAACTTCAGAGGAGAAATGATTGGGTCATAAGAGTCTTAACCTAATCAGTGATTTAATCCCCTGATAGGGATTAACTAAGTGGTAACTGAAGTGGTGGGCTGTGGCTGGAGGAGGAGGGAATTGGAGGCATGGCACTGGGGTATATGTTTGTATCTAGAAAGTGGACTCTCTTTCTTCTTCCTGTTTGTCATGTGAGCTGCTTCCCTCTGCCACACTCTTCCACCATGTTGTTCCTGCGTCACCTGTAGCCCTGAGGAATGGAATTGACCTTCTATGGACTAAGACCTCTGAAACTGTGAGCCCTTAAATTAGCTTTTCCTCCCGTACAATTCCTAGTCATAGCATCCAAAAAACTGACTAAAACAATAAAGAACTAAAAAAGAAATACCCAATTAATAAATGGGTAAATGAACTAAACAGACAATTCTCAAAAGAAGAAATACAAATGGCCAGAAAATATATAAAATAGTATTCACTATCTTCAGCAATTAGGGAAATGCAAATAAAAACCACACTGAGATTTCATCTCACACTGCTTAGAATGATAGCCATCAAGACTACAAGCAATAACGAATGCTGGGAATACATAGGACTAAAAAGAACACACTTTTACACTGCTGGTAGGATTGTAAAGTAGTATAACTGCTATGGAATCCTCATGGAGGTTGTTCAAAAGAGTAAGAATGAAACTACTTTCTGACCCAGCTATCATGTTCCTCAGTATTTATACTAAAGAATTGAAGTCATCACACTATGGTGATACATGTATACCTATATTGATAGTAGCACAATTCACAAAAGCCCAACTATGGGACTAGCCAAGGTGTCTATCAATGGAGGAATAGATAAAGAAAATTTAGCACTAACATAATAGTGTTTTATTCAGCCATAAAGAAGAATAAAATTATATCATTTGCAGGGAAATGAATGAAACTCAGGAACATTATGTTAAATGAAATAAGCAGAACTCAGAAAGTCAAGGGTGATGTGTTTTCTCTCATATGTGGAAGCTAGAGAGGAAAAAGGGAAAGAAACCTGTCAGGGGATCTTGTGAAAACTGAAGATAGAGCAGTAGAGGAAAGGGATAGGGGAGGGAGGAGAGGAGGAATAGGGTAAATAGTGAGGAATAATATTGGCAAACTATAGTGTCATATGATGTGCATGTACAAATTTGTTACAACAAACCCCATAATTACATATAATTATAATGCAGCAATAAAAGAAAATGCAGAAAACCATAAGTTGTGAGGTGGCAGCCATTCCAAGGAACAGAGCTCCTTGTCCAACACCAGCACCAGGGTAGTCTCATCTTCCAATTGCTTTCTGCTGAGCTTAGATTAAACAAAAAGCTAACAGACACCAGGGCTAATGAATGATCAGAGAAAATGGAAGGGAAGATAGGCAGTTACCAAGGAAGGCAGTGTTTAGGGGCTTGGGGACATGCCTTGTACCTTTCGTATTTGAATCCCCATGTTGGTGATTAGTCAATATTCCATGCAATGAATGAGCAATCTACTGAATTAGAGATGGCCTGACCATGGACTGCAGTTTTGAAAAATACTGCCCAATAAAGCTTAATAAGTTTATTTTCTTGTTGAATGAAATTATCAAGAGAGAATGAAAATTTTAAAAGCTCAATTTAATTCAAAAGTATTTTTATGGAGTCATTGAAAATAATATGGTCTATCACATTGACACTTACCTATTTTGCTTATGTAAATCAAAAGTATTAAGTGACAAGCTTAATGTTTACTCTCAGACTAATATTTTTATTTTAATGGAAAACTGTTCTACTCAGAAAATGCCTCTGTAGCAATATAAAATGTGAGTAAGTCACAGAAGACCATTCTTTTAGATAAACTCCAAATTCAGCATTTTGTTTCACAAATGTCTTAGGTAGCAACTTTGAGAGATTCAGTAAATATCAGAATATTTGGAGGATGGATTTTCCCTTTCCTCTTTCCTATCCTCGGGGAAGCGCCGTGGGCTCTGGCTGTCTTAGACTCCTGGGGAATGCTGAGGGTCAGACCACCACACAGGACACCCGGGAGGGTTGGGCTTCTTGCTCAGGGCCCCATATGGCCACTCAGCTGCTCCAGTGTCCCTTTTACACGTCAGTAAAAAGAGGCAGGTAAAGGTGAGTTGCTACCCCATGGGCTTACACCTTGGAAGCAGCTGAGCTAGGGGTCAATCCACAACTGTAAGCCATTTGCCATAAAGTGAAATAGATGGAGAATGGCTAATTAATAAAACTCCAAGAAACTGAAGTCAGACTCCCGATGGAGAGCATGAAGAACTCCTAGAATTTTCAGAAGAACTATTTACTATGTAATATATTAATCAATGTTAATATATTAAGCTCATTGAATACATTTTAATGAAAACCTATTAAATGTATTGATTTAGCATCCCTCAAGTCTGTAGGCTGGCTGGCCTCCTGGAGTGGCTCTGCTTCTGGGGCAGCTGGCCCTGCTCTACCTGTCCCTCGCCTCCCTCGGACCAGCAGGCTTCATGGCCTTGCTTTGCTGGGAAGATGGAGGAGAAGCCAAGAGGACAAGGAGAAGACTCATGCCTCGCAGAACCTGGGCTCAGAGGTGCAACACCAACTCCTCTGTCTCTTTCTGTTGGCCAAAGTGAGACGTGGTTGAACCCAAAGTCATGGGGGCCTGAATAGGCTGAATGGGTGTCATCCATGGCAACAGGGTGAGATCATGGGCAGTGATGGGATCCACATGGGCTGTCAACAGAACACCCTGGGGTGCTGAGGGATGCTGGAACAGTGTGCACATGCCTGTCTGGAGACGGTGAAAGAGCGGTACATCAAGGAGGTGAGTCTCACGCAGCCAGCAAGCTTCCCGTCCCTACAGAGCAGGCAGGAGATGTCAGTCTTACGTGTTTTGGGGTTTTTGTTTGTTTGGTTGTTTGTTTTTATACCTTCAACAACTTCAATCGCCAGACTTTCAGTTTTTCTTTAAAGTTATCCCAGATCAAGAAGAAAAATTGAAGAAATATTTTAGTTCCCTCTGTACCTTTCTTTATAAGGATAAGAAAACGTTTTTGTTGTTGTTGTTTTCCCTATGCCAAGCAGATGGTTAGAATTCAATATCTTCAGAACACTATGGTTTCATTTGGGCCACTAATTAAACTTTTTTTCCAATATTGGTTTCATAAATCTTGAATACAGAGTGCCTGTAAATTTGATTTAGTTCTATTTTTGGGGTTGGTAATGTGAAAAATTTTGTAAACATTGTCATTGAAACCCAACACACTCAAATTCAGATTTGGAGAGATTGATTAAAAATGAAGTACAAAGACACATGATAATATGCACTTATGTATTTTTTAACAGTAAAAAAGAAAGGTAAAAGGAGAAAAAAAAGGATGATGTTTAAACACAGTTATGAGAAGCAGTAGCTCAATACAAAGGCCACAATGACAGTTGAGCCACCTGTCCCCTGGTGCCCACTGCTGCTCACAGCTCATTCCTCACCAACATGGCCCCATTGATTGGAAGGCTCAGAGAACTCAGCCTAACTACCTGAGCTATTTTAGAATTTGGAAGTAGTTTATATGGAGTATGCTAAAATGTAATCCTTTTCTTCACCTAGATTTATCGTTTTTGTTGGATGGGAGTTTAATATATGGAGTGCCAAGTATGTTTGAGAAGAGAATGCCTTCCCACTTGCATTCAGATGCAGAAAGCTATTCCTATCCTGATTTACTACCATCTGATCAGAGCCAGTCCCTCTTCAACCATCACAAATGATAATTTATTTCATAAAGTATGCAACTCCATATTTCTCATCAAGTTTTGAATCGAACTTGAATTTGTATCCTTCATTTCAGAATTATACATACATGTATGTATGTATGTGTCTGTGTGTGTGTGTGTGTGTATACATGTATATGACTATCATTTAGAGGTGGCTGAGTGTATTAAAAAATCTTTTAAAATGTAAAAAAAAGATCCATCTCCTCCTAACTAAAAACAAAATATAAGGAGAAAAGTAAGGGAAAGAGATATTGAAATAATGTATTTATTCTTATTTATGGTATTTTATTCTTACCTTCTCACTCAATCCAATCTCTTCCTTGAAGAGAATTCTGAAAAATTGTTCAGGTAAGTAGGAAATTTTTTGCTTCACCTTATTTATCATTATCAGTAAAATTCATATACATATACATATATATCCATATTTAGATGTAAATACACACACATATATTCTAGAACCTGAATTTAATTTTTTTCCCAAGGCATATTTTTGAGCACTGGGGAAAAATTCAAACATAATCATGTGAACACTCTAGGTTTTCCTTTTTTTTTTTTTTGATAAAATGATAGTATTTTCTCTCATGGATTTATGTTAATTGGGGGTTCTGATAAAATATTTACTCCAGAAAAAACAGGATCTGAATCCTTTAGTAGACCTGAACCCAGACAAAACTCCTACATGCAACAAACAAACCTTCTTAAACATGCTAAACTAGGAAACCCAAGGTTATACTGAGTAACTGGGCATCAGAATGTAAAAGCCAGGAGGGGGTTTGGGAGACCTGGAGGAAGTTGTCCTGGAATTGCTTACTAATGCTCTGCCCTTCCTCTGACTCAGTTTTCCCGGCAGTCTTTATGTATCTCCATGCAAAACCTGATTGGGTCCTTGACAGCCAATCAATGACTCCCAGTGGCTCAGTTATTTGTCACTGGTCCACTTTCCTAAGACCAGAGAGATCCATATGAGAGATGGGTGTGGGATATGCATTTGGAGTCTATTCTTATGGGCTACTTTTAGAAAAGTGAGGTGTGAACTTGGAAGATGACTCAAAAAGAGGACTCCTCCTAGGGCAGTCTTCTCAGGAAAAGTGCATCCTGAACCAGATGCTATGGATGGGTCCAGCACCCAGGTCCATCTCCCCTATTTGGAAGCAGCTTACCAAGGTCCCTTTGGACATTGAGTTCTTACGACCACACACCAGGTGCTGAAGCTCTCAATCAAGGTTTCCCCTTTCACTGGGGGTGGGACCTGTGATCCATTAGGCGTTCTCTCCTGGATCTGAAATATCAAATGGCATCACATCTAGACTTCCCCAGGGAGAATGAGCACAAAACAGAGGTATTTGTTGTGAAAAATAAGTTTATAAATTGTAGGGTTTTCAGGGCATTCTTGCTTTCCTTTCTTTTGTTCTTTCTGTTTTTGTTTTAAGCTGAGGATATTTGGTTCTTAAGGACATGGCCAGCATATATGGCTTATGCCACATCCTCCTCCACTAAGCTCACATTATTTGCACTCCCAGCAATAGTATGTGTGTGTGTGTGAGTACATTTTCTCAAGTTTATGGGATTTGAAATGGCATTGGAGGAGGTACCACTATAAAGGAGGATCAAGGTCAGAAAAAAAGTTCCTTGAATAGCAGCCATGCTGGCCACTTACCCAACATGTTAGCCCCATGCCCCCTCCATTTCTGCTCTGGGATGGCGGGTCTGGCCCACACCTGCCTGCCTGGGTACCCTTCTTGATGGCTGTGTGTGGGACTCAGTCTGAGTACCATCCTAGGGTCCAGGGTGTGAAAAGAGAGTGGGGAATTCAGTTCCCACCTCCTGTTTCTTCTACTCCTGCTTCTGGCATCTGTGGATAGCCGCAGCTCCTGGCAGCCTGTCCTCCAAGAGGCCCAGCCCTGGCTGAGATCAGAGGAAACCATTTCTGGCCCTCCCTGGTCCCCTGCTGTTAGTCCTAGCTCTAGGGTGCTGAAATGCCTCTTCTTTTATTTCTTTCACATGGGTAAATAATTCTCTTTTCATTTCAGTTAAGCTGTTTTGTGTGTAATCCTGTTTCTTGCAGGGACTAATGAGTTTTGACTTCCTTCTGTAAGCAGATAAACATTTAATGTGCAATATTGCCAAAAGGCTCGGAAAGGGGATTAATCCATTTAGATTAATTTAAGTTCCACACACCCTGACACCATGTCCTGCTGTGGCATTTTCTTCAACACTGGGATTTCTTTACTCCTTCCAACTATGGAGGGCTGCCAGCTACCCAGCACAATTCTTTGCGAAATAGATATGTAAATAGAAAAAATATTTCCTTCATGCACATTTTTCCATTTTTTAATTGAAGAATGTTAACAAAAATTATAAAATTAACTACTGTTACCATTATGGCATTTTAATCCAAATTTTTAATCCATTTATTTACATTACTATATGTTGTATATATGGAAAACATATGGGATTATTTTGAATTGGGTGTGTTTGAAGATGAGGTGTTATGCTGTTTGCATTATTTGTGTACCCAGCAGCACTCCTTAGAGAACTTTTCAATACAGTACAAGAGTTCCTCTTCATATATAGTTATTTTTTGTTGTTTGCTTGTTTGTTTTGTACCAGGAATTGAACCCAGCGGCTCTTAATCACTGAGAAACAGTCCCAGCCCTTTTTTATTTTTAATTTTGAGACAAGGTCTCACTAAGTTGCTTAGGACCTTGCTAATTAGCAGAGGAGGCTGACCTTGAACTTGGGATCCTCCCACCTCAGCCTCCTAAATCACTGGGATTATAGGCATGTGCCACCAAGCCTGGATCCTTTTCATATTTTTGAAAGTTTTGAATATTATTCTATGCTGTGGATCTTTAGCAGTGGGCACCTAGACTTCCTTTGGTTGAATTTTTAGATTATCACATTTCTAATATTATTTCCTCATTGCAGTCTTTAAAGTCTGCTTTGGTTTGAGGGTGAAAAAAAATATGTTTAATACATTAATCTAAGTGTCACAGCTATAATAAGAACACTAGGATATAATGGATTCTGGAGACAAATTTGGCCTTTGCTGAACAGAGTGCTGGGACCGTTCACCTTGGGTGCAGGAGTGGGGCAGATAACAGGTGTGTGGTGGACTTGCTCCCTTGGATCTGGTATGATGGGCAAATTTCCTACACCTTCCATGTTTCTAGTGAGTCCTGAAATGACTCTCAATGGTTAAAGCATTTTCATAATGATCAGTGATAACAGTTTCATTTTCATATTAAAATTGATTAACACTCACATCATAGGATTTTGCAGATCTGTGTCCCAAAGCAAGTTTGTCAGCATTTGCTTAAGGCTGTATACCAGAGAGGAGTTTGCCAAGAGGCTGTTGATTTCCAGAATAAATTTGAGGCAAATAGACATTCCATGCTTCTGTGTTGACTAAGAAAGATATTTTGCAAACTTCTGTCTGCTCAGTTATGTACACATGGTTTTAACTAGTGGATCCATCCTGTTCTGGGCTGAAAGAGGAAACTGCACATCCCAAGGAGAATGTATGCCCAGTGAATGCACAGTGCAATTCCAGAAGTAGCACTCCTTGTTGGCCAGGATTAAAGCCAGGCATTTTGCAAATGCCATTGTATGCTCTTGCTGTGGAAAGGGGGCTCATCACATCCCCAGAGTTACCATTATTGCAGCATGGCAATAACAACCAGCACATTTAGTAACAAAACTTACTACAGCAGCAGCCAGAGAAGAGCACTTAGATGGTAAACCACTTCCTAGCACACATTTGGAAATACAGAAATACAGAAGGATTGATCCAGAGAGCAGACTAGAGTCAGCAAAATATAAACGAAGGGGAGAAATGAACTATAAAGGCATTTGCTTCAACTGACCCGCATCTCTTCAGGAAAACCCTTGCTGATGTGCAGTTTCTTAAGATGGATTAGAAAAACTGACCCAGCTGAACAAGTTCAGGGGAGAAACTGGTGTTCATCAGTCACTAATAGAAGTCTGGTGTTTCTGCGGCAAGAATGGGACTTATCAAATGTTTAAAGGTTCTGCCAATGCCATTAATATTTACGGCACACTTTAGCAGCAACTGTGGACCCAGTGCACGGGGACTCTGAGACTGGAATTGTTCTGCTTGGTTGAGTGCCCAGGAGTGGGAGGGGGCTCCTGCTCTGCCAGGCTCTCACACCCTGTCAGGGGTCTTTGAACAGGCTGAGCAGATCACACACAGTAAAGCTCTCACTGATGAAATAAGCACCATCCCTGTGGCTGGACGAGCTGGTGAACCGAGTGTCCAGTGCAGTGTGGAGTCAGAGCACTGTGCTGGCTCTGGAGACCTCCCTCCTCCATGTCTGGGCTGCCTGCTCTGCCATACAGAGGTGCACCTCCTGTCCTCAGTGCCTCTCCTCCGGCTCCTGTGCTGTCAGAGGAGGCCGATGATGGATGTCGCTGCAGCCCCATTTCGCTCCTCAGTCTCTCTGGAGGCATAATAATGCAATGTATTCAGACACATTCCCGCACTTCATTTTCCAGCGGTACAGCCTAGAACATGCTCCAGGACCACACGACCTAGAATCTTCATCTGCAAAAGGTAAAACAAGTCCTACCAGAAATTCCACATGCTGGTATTTTGAAGACTTAAAGACTGAAGAAAACTATCACTTTTCTTTGCCTCAGGCCTCTGTGCTTGAAAAAAGATAGAGGACAGGTTTTAGAAAAGAAATGCTACACAAATTATTTGACAGAAGACCATCATGACCCCTGAGCACTAGCTCAAAGACGTATCCCCACAGACTCCCCCATAACTGTGACCATGAACACCCAGCCATGTGTCACTCCACCGACCAGAGGGGGACACTCGGCTACATCACACATTTTACATACTGTATTCCTGATTTTAGCCTTTTTAAAAGACTAGTATCACAATCTACTTGCAAGAATACATTTAGATTTTCTTTAAGTTCTTTTTTCCTACTACACACTCTTGACAGAAGAGAGGTCATGTTTGTTTGGCACACACATGTATTCTGTACATGCCTATATATATATGACATAAAACCCACCTACTTCAAGTGCGCAATTCAATATTTTTTGGCATATTCAGAATTGTACAACCATTGCTGCCATTAAAATGTCATCACTTGACATTTTAACCATGCCAAGAAGAAACTCCCTGCCATCCCCCCCCCTCCTCCTGTCAGCACCCCTAGCCTCAGGGAGCCACTAATGTCTCTGTGTCTGTGCATTTTCCAATTCTGGACATTTCTCACGGATGGGATCACACAGTACATGGCCTCTTCTCTGGTGTCTGGCTTCCTGCCCTTGGAGTCATGTCACCAGGGCTCATCCACGTGGGAGTGTGCACCAGTTCTCCTGCCTTTCTGTGGCTGGCTCATGACCCTGAGCACAGAGAGACTGCATGTGGTTCCTCTGGCCCTCAACACTGTCCACCTGGCCTGAGGCATGGGCTGTGCTCTGGTATATGCAGTGCTCCATCTCAGCCTCCTGCTGAGCTTCCCACTGGATCTCACTCTACTCTCTCTCCCCTGCTCTTTCCCACACCTTTCTTGTTTGTGCTCAAACCCTCCTTGACCTTGAGCAGATGTTGTTTTCTAGAGCTTTGCCCTTGAACATTTTGCTCCAGGCGCTTTGGCCTTGGACAGCAGACTTGCACCAGTGGTTCTGCTGGGGGTTTCAGGACTTCTGCCTCAGACTAGGTCTCCATGTCAGTCCCTCCCTCACACTGGGTTTTTGGCTTCCAGGACTGAGCAGCATTTCTGGCTCTCCAGCCTGCTGATGGACACTGTGGGACTTCTCAGCCTCTGTGACTGTGTGACTCTGTGACTGTGTGAGCCTAACAGCTCCTTCTTATAATTGCATATTCTACTGGATCTTTCTCTGGACAACCCTAACAGATGCAGTGACCTTAGCCAGAGCAGAGTCATCAGAGGGCTCATGTGACATTGGTGGGCAGCTGGCACTGTGGGCCAGCACACCTAATATGGCATCTTCATAGGGATGGGATAGAGGGGCCCACGTGGGGCCCTATAGAAGCTGAATAGCCTGTGGACATCTCAGCTCAGAGCTTACAGAGAGTGATTGATACTGTGGCCACAGGCTGGCCAAGGTCAAGGGGAGGAAACTGACCATGCCTTGAGTGTGAATGTAACATTAAGGAAATGTAGGATGGGAGAACTTGCTACCACTCCCCTCCCGCCCTGCAGGAATTCTATCTTTATTCTTCTCACTCGAATAAATCCCACTCCATTCAAAAAATAGAAAAAGACAACGTAGGATAATCGTCAATGCCATCTACTACAGGTTTCACCCTGCAATTAAGCTTCAAGTTTCACACACCAACACTATGAGGCAAGTCAGTTACTCAAGGTCAGATGAAGGGAGCCATAGAGTTTTTAACAGTAGAAGAAAGAAAAGCAAAAAGGAAGTAACACAGACCTCAAGCCACCCTGGTCTGCTCGGATGGTCTCCCCTGACCACGCATCTCTGAAAAATATTTACCTTTGGCTGATGAAGCAGCTCATTCACAGTAACGGTGGAAACGCCCGATCTCTCTCCTGGGAGGAGAGCCTGCAGACAGAGGCAATTACTCAGCATGATGAGCTGCCCAGGTGGTAGAACACCTAATGGGACAGAACGCCTTCTAATTTTCTGTGAGGCAGCCACCCTGGGACTTTGTGTCCAATCAGAGCTCCCATCAGGTCTCCCTGGTGGGCTGTTCAGACTCCCACTGAAGTGGCAGCTGCGTGAGAAAGGCTGGCTTCTGCAGGGAGGTGGCCGAGTCGGGGTGTGCAGGCCGCCTGGTCATCTGCCATCAGTACCTGGCTGGGCATGACTTGTTGACCTCCAACCACCAAGGAATGAAGGTGCAGGGTGCCCTTAGCACAGCCCTGCAACTGAGTCCACACCCACATGCCTCTTATAGAATGGCCACACCAGACCGCCCCTAGGAAGCCAGATGTCAGACAGTGATGTTGCTCTTGGGCAGAGAAGACCTTGTCAGGAAGTCTTCCCCAGGGAAAGTTCAGTGAAAGGAGTGCAGTCTGTCCTTAGACCTAGGTCCCCTCTGTTGTCCTCCTGCCTCCTCAAGCCACATAGGGTTCTGTGGTCCACCTAAAGGAATCAGGAAGCTGTCAGAATCCAGTGGAGATGCTTAGTCAACCCAACCAAAACAAAAGTAAGTGGGGCCAGGAGGTCATGAGGGAGCATTCTTCTGTACAGTAGCCTTATAGTGACTGTCAGCAGGTGGCCCTGACATGAGTAGGGCTTGCAGAGGCCACTGCACATGAGGCACAGGTACTTCTGCATGGACACCTGCCCAGCAACTCTCTGTGCCACCTTAGGCTGACACCACTCTTGACATTAATCATGTAATGAGGACCATTGTTTCAATGCATCTGATGTTATCTCCCTCATTTGTGTCTTCAACTGTCCCCTTGCCACCCCCCCAGGATGCACCCCTATAGCACACATATCCTTGTGCTGTGTTCTGCTCTTCCCAGTGCCATGCCCAGGTACATGTCACCATTCTTTGGACAACCCCTCTCTTTATTTATTATTATTATTTAGATGGGGATTCATAAAATTTCCATGATGCCTAACACAAAGCTGGCCACCCAGGACAGGATGCCCTACATCAAATCCCTGCAGGAAGCCAGGTTCATAATGTGGACCCATGAAGACCCTGGGAGTTGGGGGGAGAGGGATGGGACCAGGCAGGCTGGGGCTCCTTTACCTCCAAGGGACCCCACAACTCGACTCTGTTGATCATTTTAATCAGGGTCCATGAGGACAGTGAGGCAGAATTCTAGTTTGACATCAGTCAGAAAGTTCAATATTCACTGCAAAATTTTTCAATAAATTATATAAATAATAAAGAGCTTGCAAGAACCATTGCTGTCCAGGTGAGGGGAGAGGCCACCCTGTCTTTCCACCTCTTTGTTCCCCACTGTGCAAGGCTGTGGTCTTCAGTAACTATCCGTATAGTACAATGGCCACCTCAGTTTTACATCAGGGTAGCAAAAGCCCCAATACACATTTACAATTAATCCCTTCTTCCTTTCCAGCCCTTGTCAACCACTAAACTATTGTCTGCATCCAGAATTCCCTTTTATAAATATCTCCTATGAATAGAACCATATAGTATCTGTTTTCTGGTGTCTAATTTCTTTTTGCAGAATTAAATGTTTTCAAACTTCATCCATGTTGTAGAATGCATCAATACTTGACTCCTTTACATGGCTGAACAATATTTCATTGTGTGGATCTATCACGTTTTTTAAAAGAATTTTGGATTAATCTGTATATTAGTGGGCCTTGGTGACATCACAGGTTTTGAATCCATTCAAAGCTGGTGAACATTGAAGCATTTCCACTCTGGGTTTGGGTGCCAGAGTTCATGTGCACAGAGTTTTCATGTGTCCTGGATAGATAGACGCCTAGCAGTGGAACTTGGTAAATCTCTGTGTAACACTTTCAGAGACAGCCAAACACTTCTGTCAAAGTGACTGCTCTATTTTAAAGTCCCCATCACAAGGCACAAAGTTTTCTTCTACACCCTTGCTATTGTCTGTCTTTCCTCATGGACAAATTCAAGGTGTGTCTGTGGTGTTCCTGGCAGTGGAGCAGGTTTTACAGAGAGTGAGTAGGAGTGTTCTTGCTGAGCAAGGTAATACACTGCCTTGATAAATGGCTCCAGATTCTTCCTGGTGTCTGGTGACAGTGACAATGTGTAATCCAGTTACGCACGACATCCAGTGTGACAGCTGGACTTGGCTGGTAGGGAAAGGGCGGTGTGTCTAGATTGGCATTTCACCCCTAGGCCTTTATCCCTCAGATACATGGCAGCAAGCAGGGTGGAGACCTGCATGTCCCAAAGTTACCCTGCAACATTAATCCTCACAGCAAATTTGGAAAACAATGAAGTTTGTGTTGCTTTGAGGCACCTCAGTGGAGCATGGACTAGACAGTTGCCTGACAGGACAGTGGTCATTAGAAGGAATATTCTTCCTGTTGACCTGGGACATTTGCCAACATATTTTGCTCAAAGAGAAAAGCAAAGGGCAGAGCACTTTGTTTCTCATGCTACTGCTGTGTGAACAGCAGACCACGCCTAGCCCGCGTGCCTCACCCGCCTGTGTGCGTGGGTACATGTGATCAGGATGGACTCTCTCTGGGAGGACGGACAAGTCAGCGAAGGGGGAATCCAGAGCACAGGACTCCAGGGCAGCAGCGAGAATCTCCTGACAGCATTGAATCTGTGCAGGCAGAGCACGTGCACGCGAGCTGTAAGACCAACCCTAAGGAGCATTTGTACAATAACACAAAGTTTAGGAAACAGGAAGTTGCCAGCCAGAGAATGATCTCCCTGCATACAGTCACCCCCCAGAGGTCTTCATTTATTACCTTCAGGCAGCATCTATTCAATAAATGTTTTGAAATGGAAAAAGAAATTCTCGAGAACATTATAAGATAAACCTCTCAAAATCTAAAGAATCAGCAAATCTCCCCCCAAATTTACTTTCTTGAGATGACACACTGGCTGAAACATAACTTGAGCTCAAGTCTCTCTGTGACTGAGGTTGGCTTCCTTGCCACTGGCTCCTGCTGTATCTGTGATAAACCTTGACACTCTACTTTGCCCAGTGGCATTCTGACATCCTGGGGTGGACACACTGGAGGTGTCAGGAATGGGCATCCACCATGACAGAGTCTTGGCTCTGTGGCTGCTCAAGTCACACATGGAGTTGACACTATTGTCACCCTGTCTGGCTCAGCCCGTCAGTCTGAGGCTAATTATAAGACAGAGAAAGAGAATTTACAAAAAGTCCTGGACTCCTCTGAAGACAAGATGGAGGGTCACCTAGGATTAATGAAATCTGCCATGGTCAATGGCTGCCTTGGAATTTGAAGGGAAAATCCTGATGAGGATGGAAAACTCTGTCCTGCCAGCCTTCAGGAACATTCTGAGCCAGCTTGCACATTGAGCTAAATGGGGTTTCTGAACAGAGAATAGACTACACAGGCAGAACAGCTGCGTTTGAAAGAGAAACTGCAGCTTTTACTTAATGATAGTGCATCGGGAGCACTGCCG
Organism: Marmota monax; assembly: GCF_021218885.2. Lineage (NCBI taxonomy): Eukaryota > Metazoa > Chordata > Mammalia > Rodentia > Sciuridae > Marmota > Marmota monax. The sequence goes on along the minus strand of NW_026692531.1, from coordinate 51,092 downwards.
CAGGGAGCTGCCTGGCTCAGACCCATCTCATCCTGGGCCATTCCCATCCTCAAGGTGACCTCGCCTGGGGTGATGTATGTCAGCCCCTTACCAGCCCTGAATGGAGACATCCAGCTTAGCTGGCCATATTCTGTCCCCAGGAGAGGAGGGGAAGTGGTACCATGTAAAAGTGGGAAGAGAGACTTAGGAGCAGAGTTTATGTGGACAGTGCCTCTGGGACAGGCAGGCCGGGGGTCAAAGTCCTACTGTGTGACCTTGGCCAAATCACCTGCTCTCTCAGGCCTCTATTTCCCATCTACCAAGTAGAGATGACGTGACGTTGCTGAGAGAGTGGCGGAAACATGCCCATGGTGTCCTGCCCTGTCAAACACAAAGTCCCCGAGGGGATGTGGCAGCAAATATGGTCACCCTAGGGTGTAAGGTGCGTGCTTGTTTCATATTACACGACGCTGACTGCAATCTGCAAGCCCGCTTGCTGGGCACACTGTGTGTGGACACCACCCAAAGTCTTCATATTTTTTACTTGACCTTCAAAATGTCGATTCTTTAAGGAATTTTTCTTGAGGGTAATATTTCTGGAATATCATTAAAAGAAGAAGGAGGAGACAAAGAAGGAAGAAGAGGAGGAGTCAGAGGAGGAGGGGAGGGAGAGCATCCTCTGTCAGGAGTAGGTCCAGGCTGCAGGGTGCCCTCCCCCTGATGCCTAGGAGCCTTGGGCTATGCTGCTGACAGCGCCCTCTTGTGGCCGACGTGCTAATGGCGCACACATGTGTCTGGGAAATTTGCCAAGGTCAGATGGCCAGCAAGTAGAGGTCACCAAAAGCACAGTGGAACTCTGTGCTCACCCTGCCCACCAGACCTTTGGCTATGGGCCCTCTCCACGATGCAGGACGTGCCCTGTCTCAGGGAGCTGCTGTGGGAAGGCTGAAAGTTCCCAGACAGTGTCTGCTCTGGATGGGGACTTTGAAGTTCTCCCAATAGAAGTGACTTCCTACCCTTCACTTTGGGGTCCCCTCTCCCTCTTCCTAGGGTCCAGAGAAAAAGTGCTGATGACTGCTGAGCCCTACATATGAAGGAGGACCCAGGTCTGCATCTCCAGGTCCTGGTCTTCTGGGCAGTGTTTGCCTCCCCAGGAGGAGCACAAAGGCCTATACCAGGAAGGCTCTGTTGTCCTTAGCATGTCCCCATGGGATGCCATCACCACAGGCAGGACACACAGCCCATCCTGGCAGAACAGCCACTCATCTCAAATGATGAACAATTAGGGAGCCAGTGGGAGAGAAGCCCTCACTTTTAACAGCAGAAGGTGTGTTCTCTTTGTGGGGCCATTTGTTTAGTTCCCTCTTCCCAGGTTGCCAGCTGATGGCTCAGCTGTGTGCCTCATGGGGCTCCACAGAGACCTTTAGAGCCCTTCAGATGTGAGTCACACTGCTAAGTTTACCTAGGGACCTAGAGGAGGCAAAGATGTGATGGGGGATAAGGACCGAGCTGGAGAGAATCTCGATTCATCCATTGCTGAATTGCTAGACCCCCAACTAAAGCTCTCCATTCTAGTCATGCCTGTTGAATTCCATACTCAACTACATCTGGCCTTGGCAATGGTCACTATGGATGTAGAATATCCAGTATACCAAGGGAAAGACAAGAATCCTCATGGATCTTACTGTACAGAGTCAACGCCTGAAGTGCAGTTCATTTAGCCAATACTTTTCTTACTGAATATAAGAATTTTTTTCAAGTTTTTATTATTATAAGCAACACTTTAGAAAATATTTTCCTATGTGTCTTTGTTTATTTCTTATTTCCTTAGATTATTTTTGCAAATGGAAAGATTAGTTCCATGGTCACAAATATTTTTAAAACATTTGAAAAAATATTGCCAAACATTTTTGTAGGAAAGTTGTATCAATTTCATTTTGTAGATAATGTAGGACATGTGCACACACACTGGTGCTAGGCAGTAATAATTTATCTTTTAAAATACCTGCTATTTGACAAGTGAAGCATCATATTGCTCTTATTTGTATTTCTTTGTTAACTTGTAAGGCAAAGATTCTTGTGCTAATTGATTCCTAATATTCTTGAGAAGTGTGACCTGTGTTACAGCCCCCTAGAGCTTTGCAGCAATAGCACATGTATGAAGCCACATAAATAATACCTCTTGTCTAATTTTTGATAGTTTATTTCATCTTTTCATTGGGAGCCTCCTGTACATGGCAGGCATGATTCCAGGCTCTGGAAGTTTAACATTGGCCAGAACCACAATAGCATCAAAAACTGTTCTTTTTGTTTGTTTCTTTGGGTTTTTGTTTTGTTGTTTGTGTGTTTGTTTTCATAACAGGAATTGAACCCAGGGGTGCTTAACCACTGAGCCACATCCACAGCCCTTTTTTTATATTTTATTTAGAGGTGTCACTAAATTGCTTAGGGCCTTGCTAAATTGCTGAAGCTGACCTTGAACTTGTGATCCTTCTGCCTCAGCCTCCCTAGTCACTAGGATTACAGACATGTGCCATCACACCTGATAAAGTTTCTGTTCTTTGGGCAACAGAAAATAAAAGAACTGAGCAATATTGGTAGCTTGTGGCTCTCCTAGGAGTCTAAAGAAGGCTTAGCCTACACATTCTAAGAAAATTCTGTCCAACAAGGTGGCATGTGAGTAAGGATGGAATCCAGGAAGTGCCAGCTCAGCCAAGGATTCCAGGCAGAGGATTCAGTAAGAACCATGGACCTGGGGATGGTTCTTTTCCTTGTGGGAAATAGGGAGCCATGGGAGGATTTGAGCTGAGGAACATCTTGTGTAGACCTTATTTGCTGCACTCCAGCTGCTGTGGTGACGTAGAGCAAAGGCCAATCAAAGCAGGCAGGTAGGAAGCCACACACTCCTCCAGGTGGGAGGAAGGTGGGTAACCTGGGCCTGGGCTCAGCAGTGGAGGCCATGGAAGCCATGGGCTCTCCGCGTTTGAAGGTGAAGCTGGTAATTTCTGTTGATGGGCACAGGCCTGTGAGCAGGATGGCACCAGCCTTGCTATAGTTTCATTAATTTTTTCCTGAGCAACAAGAGAGGGGTCAGCTGTGTAGAGGAGGATGGGGAAGGGTCTTATTGCACTGAACTGTGATTATTTATGAACTCAGTGATCTTACATGAAAACCAGGGTCACAACCAAGAACTCCTGCACTCCTGGGAAAGTGCAGAGAAGTAGGTTCTCTCACCCTAGTCACTGGTGTTCTGTGAATCCAGCATGTCTTCTGATGCCCCTAAACTGGCAACCCCCATTCTATGTGTGACTCTAGAATCTATATCTGAACTTGAGAGGAAGGCCATTACTCTCAAAAGAAAAAATACAAGCCATTTACCCCTCTTGTGACCTCTCCTGGGTCTCCTGCATTCTCCAGTAAAAAAAAATAATTTCTCATTTTCCTCCAGCTTCTTATCAGTAATGGCTCTTGTCTCATTCCATTACATATGAACACTCAGACAAGTTCACAACACAATCCGATAAAATAACCTCTGCAGCTTCCTCTTCAGATAGAGATTATGATGAAGACATGACTAGTCTTCTACTAGAATAGAGGGTTGACCACAGCTAAGAGGAAACAGTGTGGGTATCCCTGAGTTAGTGGGGAGGGGCATCACTGGGTATGTGTGAATGGAAGGGGGGCTGCCCTTCCTGCTGCATTCATGGTCTCCACAGTCCAAATCAGGGCTGTCATCTCCACCAGGATTCTCAACCTCAGGGCTGCTGATGTTTGGGGCTGGATGATTCTTTATTGTGAGGAGTTCTCTGAATTACAGGCAGCTTAGCATCACCCCTGGATTCTATCCACCAGGTGCCAGGTACCTTCCATGGAAACTCTGACAACCAGAAACATCTCCGGACTTGGCTATTCTGGGTTGGGATCTGCCTAATCCACAGCCCTCTGCTCTGCTGTTACCCCCCTGGGAAGGAAGGAAACTAACTCTTGGAACCCATCTCTTCCTCACGTCTCCTCTGCCCCTCCCTTGTGCCCAGGGCCATTGGAAAGGCTCACCTCCTCTTGTTCCCTTGGTCCCCAAACTGGCCAGGTCTTTCTGCTGAGGTCCTGTCATGCCTGGTTTGAATAAAGGTGCATTCTCAGATGCGGCCAGTTCAGAGTTCAGCAGTTTCCCTGTTTTCTCTTCTTTATTCTCTTCTTTTTCATCCTCTGTAGTCTTCAAGTGAGACATTTATCTGGATATACAAAGGTCATGATGGAGCTTCCATTACATGAAGTTTCTGTAGGGGCACATGGGGGCCTAAGGCCATCCAGAGCAGGGAGTCACCGTGGGTAGTCAATCCCAGGGTCAGAAGGCAACTAAAGCTGTGGACTTTAGCCATCAAGCTGAAGCCTCCTTACTGTGGCTGCATGACCAATGCCACCTGAACACATGTTCAAGTATGCCATTAAGACACTGCCAATGTGCAGCACACAAATATGCCACATGCCAGGGACCCTGTACATCTTAAATGACTAGCGTTGAGCAGCTAGGGGTGCAATTTAGTGGCAGGTGGCAGCACGGAGCCCTGTTCTGACAAATCACTGGCAGCTTCCTAGTAGGTGAGTGTAAAGTATTCTGAGAAGGAAGACTTGGTCTCTCATAGTAGTGGTAGTAATGGGCAGGGAGAAGTCACTGTGTGGCCACCGAATGCACTGCCTCCTGAGATGGCCTGAGCAACAATTCATACAATGACATTTGAAAAAATGTTGGCTGGGCCCCTTACAAGCCAGACCCTGGTGCATCAAAGGAACAAAGAACAAGCCCCTGATACCAGGATTGTGTGCTCTAGGGGAAGGCAGACAATGAACAACTAAGACACACCTGAGTCTGTTTAATTCCCAAATGCCAAGATGAATAAAGAGTCAAAGACTCCACAAGAGTGTAGAAAAGAGGGGGCTTCTGCCAGGGCCCTGGGGACTCAGTGGTAATAATCCAAGATGGATGTGAGCTGTGTGTGGGGTCCTTTGTGGAAGCCAGAGAATTTAGACTAAGGAGTGGGGGCTCTCTCTTATGACCTAGGGTGTTCACAGTGAATGTCTGTTGAGAGCCACAGCCCAGTCGGGATGGTGCCTAGCATTTTTCCAGAAGGAGTGGTTGAGAGGTGACACCAGCGAGCCCTTAAGATGATTATAATTAAGTTAAGCTGTGTATAATTGCTGTGACTGGATGATGCTGGATTAAAACAGGCTGTGTATTCAGTTGTATATAGATCTCTGCGGTCCAGCAATAGGGCAGTTCCTGCTGCCTCTGGTGCCTGCTACTTTTGAGTTCTCAAGGGGTTCCTGTGGAGTTCCCATTGAGTTCTCACGGAGTTCCCAGAGTGTTGAGAGAGTTCCCTGGGAGTGCGAGTGGAGTGCCGGTGAAGTTCAGGCAATAAAGGAGTTCCTGTTTGAACCTACAAGTGCCTTGTGGTGGTTCGGTTATTTTGTGCCCAGCCTGACTGCAGCAAAGAACCATGCTCCTGGTGGGCAGGTGATGTCAATCACATGGACAAGAGAACAAAAGCAGAGAGCAGGAAAAGGTCTCTGTGCTCTGTGGAGAGAAAGATCTTCAGATATTTTGGGGACAGTCAACAAGAAAGTTTCACTCTTCTGCCTTTCATACCTAGATTCTACATGTGCTGTTTTCACCCCTCTTTAACTTTGTCCCCACCTTTTTTTTGTTGAGTACAGCTGTTCATTAAATTCACTTAATTTTTTAAAAATTACTATAGATTCACAGAAAATATGCACAAAATGTCTAGGGAGCTACCATATACCCTTCATTCTCTTTCCCATCTTGCCTGACTATAGTACAATATTAGCAAAAGAAAATTGACCTGATACAATTCAAAGCTTGTTCAAACTTCACAAGTTTTACTAATACTTGTGTGTGATTTTCATACCCACGTGTACCCTTGCATTTAGTTCTTTGCAGTTTTACCAATGCAAACTGCATTTAACCACCATTGCAACTATGATACCCAGCTGTTCTATCACATAAGTTCATCCTATGCTTCGTACTGACATGGTACCCCTGACTCTGGCAGCCACCCATCTCTCTCCATCTCTATATCTGTGCTGTCTCAAGCTTATTCTATAAATGGAATCATATAGTGTTTAACACCTGGAGATTGGATTTTTTCATCGGCCTAATTCCCTTGAGATTCATCTACCATTTTTTTTTTTGTATTATCCATAACTGGTTACTTTTGATCACTAAGTGGTATCCCAGGCATAGATGAGCCATAGTTTGTATCCTCATTCAGCGGTTTAAGGACAATTGGGTTGTTTCTGGTTTGAGGCTATTAAGAATAAAGTGTGCAGGTTTTTGTGTGAATATGAGCTTTCATTTCCCTGGGAACTGCTCAGGAATTCAGTTGCTGGGTTGGATGATGATTGCATGTTTCGTTTTATAAAACTTCTCCACACCCTTTTGAGAGTGGTGGTCCCACTTTGCATTCCAATGTGTGATCCAGGTCCCCTGCATCCTTGCCGGCATTGGATGTTAATTTTTTTTTAATTTTAATCATTCTAATAAATTTGAAGTTGTACCTCACAATGCATTTCATTTCCATTTCTATAATGGAAAATGTTGCTGAGAATTTTTTCATATGTCTACATGCCATCCATATGCCCTGTTCAGTGAAAATACCCCTGTTTTTTAAAACAGAACCATGAGATCTTGGGTTCAGAGCCTTGGCTAGATCCCCTGGCAATCAAATAACACTGTTTTTCCTTCATTACATCATTTATATTTACTTCTGTTTGTAGCAAATGATGCTGGGATACTTGAGTGAAATAACAGTAAGCTTCCTTTTAAAAGTAAATGTATACAGGGCAAACAAAACATGAGATAGTACTCAGGTAAATATGAAGTAATCAATAACAATGGAGGTGACTTATTATCAGGGTGAAGTCATGAAATGGTGCCTGGATTACCTGCTTAGGAGATGCAGGGAGCCAGAGCCAGGGCAGAGCCTCAATTCCTGGAGGCGGTGCCTGTTAGCAAATCCAGGGTCTTTCCTGAGCTCCTTCTCCAATGCCACCCACAAGGCCACCTTGGCCACAGTCCAAGTAACATGTAAGACATCCTCCCCTCCAGCCCCTTCTCCAGAATGGCTGTGTCCTTCCCTCCATCTTGTGCACCCATCAGTGTTTTTTAGGGGGCTCCTGAGCCCTGGACTCCATGCAGGAGATCTGCACTTATTCTGCCTCATGGTGTGACCATGGGCCAAACACTGTATATCTTGGCCTCATGAAGGAGGAGTGGACAAGTGCTGAGGCCCTTTCCTTTTGCCCTCACTCTTCTTCCATGGTGGATCTGTTCTGGTGTCCCCTGTGCACACAGAGGCACACACACAGGAAATCACTGGCTGGGCATAGAGCTTGCTTCACTAGCATATGTAGCCATCCACCCTTTTATCAGAGCAAACCGGGCTCATGCTGGACTAGTTTCCCGGCAACACATGATCATCACGTACATACAAATAGACATCATATACTTGCATATATGTCACATGATGCATGTCCCTGAAATTAAAGTGTAGCAGAAAGTCCAACAAAGCTGGCAGAGCAGACTGAGGTCTTCTTGGGGCTTGTCACTTGCCATGAGGTACACTGTGGCCTGGCAAGCTTAGGCCTGGGCCCACTTGGAGAAAGTGCAAGGCAGTGATACTCTGGAGGCCTCTCGGCTCTAGTGAATTTTTGCCTATGGATGACGGTGCTTGGGTGACAGGGGTTTCCATCAGGCGGGTGCCCATCAGGTTTGCCAGTGCCCACTGGCAAGAGGTCGTGGATCCACCATCCTCAGCGTGACTGGTGTGTGTCCCTGTGGGGATCTGCAGGGGACCAGCCACAATCCCTTGTGCCTGTCTTCTTATGTGGAGGGGACTGGGACTGGATGAGCAGAGGATGCTTTGTCCCCCTCCCTTGTAGGACAGGTGCAGCTCTCTGGGGAGCTCAGCTCCTTAGTGTCACCAACTGGCACAGACATCCTTTGTTTTAAATGCAGGGGGTCTTCAGCTGCCCTGGGCATTTGGCTGTGTGGCTAACCATCACACTTGCAGGAGCATTTTCACCATAGGTGAGAGGGCTCTTGAAGAATGTAACCCAGGTCACCTCCCCCTGCAGGTCTGTGGCTACTGTTAAAAGGCAGGAGTGCATTGTGTCCTTTTGTGGAAGCGGCTTCCCTTTTGCTTCTAGAGAACGAGGAGGAAAAGCAATTAGCATGGCTCCTCAAAGGGTCAAAAATGTGGAGGTGGAGGTGAGGATCAAGAGTGGGTGTGGGAGCTCCTTGCAGCAGCAGTGTCTACTGAGGCTGCCTGTGAGGCAGCAGAGAAGCATCCTCCCACGCAGATTTCTTTAGACTAAGGTGCCGAGGAGAGTTCAGGAGGACGGTGGCCTTGAGGACTCAGATGGAAGAGGACAGGCCAGGTGCTTCTGAGCATGAGGAGGCTGCAGAAATCCACAGGGCAGCACCAGTCTTGAGGCTTCCCCACCAGCCTGCACATGTCTGCACTTGGGGAAGAAGGAGGTAGGGGCTAAATTTAAACCCAGGACAGTCCATTTTAACTTCCAAGAGCTGAGGCTGAGCAAGTCCACACCTGACTACCTTACACACTCCCTCTGGTTCACTGTCAGCAGGCCCTGTCTCATCCATGGCCAACTTGTCACAGAATGAACTTCTTGTGGTTGATTGAGTTACCTGCCCTCTTCCTTAACCTTCCCCATGTGTTCTTAGGGGGCTGATGTCCTGCTGGCCTCCCTTCCCTGGTCTGAGCCTCGTGGACTTCCCCTTGTCTGTTTCCAGTCTCTCTCTCTCTCAGAAATGCTCTGTCAGTAGTAGAGCAGGTGAACCAGAGTAGCTCAAACAAACACTCTTATTCTAAGTTGTCTCCAAATATGGACAGCTTGGCATTGGCTAGTTCCCCAAAGCACAAGGTAGTCACTAATGTAGTGGTGCGTGGCCACCTCAGTCCAAGCTCGGAAACTCACTTCCCTCAGTGCAGGGCAAGAGACTGCAGCTCCCAGACTTCAGATGACAGTCCAGAAGCTCTGTCTGCACCCGGCAGCAGGTGTGAGAGGACTGTGGACAGGTCTTGGCTAGGAGGAGAACTGGGAAGAACAGGGGCCATCTCTGGGACTCTTAGCATGCCCCTGTGGGACCCTCTCACAGCCCAAGTCCCCTGAACTCTTGTCCCCAACAATACTGGCCTCTTGGGTGGAGCTCTGCATCTCATGCTTTCTGCATTGGATCGGCCCATTTCACAGCAGGTGCTGGCACCCTCGCTATAGGGCACTGGGTCCACAGATTGAGCTACAGGAGAGATCTAGGACCTCCAGAGTGACTCGTCCAGCCTCAGGTATAGGAAACAGCGTGAGAGACTTCCCAGCAGGGTAAGCCCAAACCAAATATGCAGAACCATTACCCCAGGGCTCCTCTTCCAGATGGTCTATGGAGGCATTCCTCTCGGAAGCAGCAGTCGGAGGAAGGAGCTGAGTCCAGCTTGGACGTCTGCTCCCTTTTCCCCAAGTGTCCTTATTTTCCTTCTCTTGGGAGGTTGCAGCAGCTCTGTGCAGCCCATCCTCACTTGTGGGAGGCCTGGGAAGGCTCAGGGAGTCCATGCCCTAGCTGGGGACATGTTTTAGGGACCCTGTGCTGCTGGTGACAGTGCTGAAAAGGGGGGAAAAAGCTGAGGCTCCTTTTCTTTCATGAAAGTAAGCCAGGGTCCCTTTCTGGGGTAGATGCTTTGAAGCAAAGACAGACCTTTGTGATGATCCTCAAGAGGATTGCTGTGTCCAGTGTCCTTCCCTGGAATGATGAGGGGTCAGAAATGGTTGTTTTGCAAATGAAGAGCTCTTTGCAGAATTAGGGAAAACCCAATGATTTCCTGAAATCACTGATGATAATTTCAGAGGATGAGAACAATTAGGTTTTTCCTCTCAGTAAAGGGGAGGGCAGTGAGTGTGCCTGTGTGTACATGTGTGTGCACATGTGTATGTGTGTTTCCAGCAAGAGAAATACCAGGGTCTATCAGTGTCTGTCCTGCTTTGTGCAGTCACACATTTCACCCCCAGAAGATGGGTGGGGAAGGAGACCCCCAGCAGGGAGGGAGCAGAGTAAGGATCCAGCCAGAGTTCCAGAGACCCTGAACCAACAAGCCAGCAACAGCAAACATCACGTGGATACGTCATAAGTCCTCTAAGATGCAGGGAGAGGCAGGAAGGAGCAGGCATTGATCTAATGCCAGAAACCAAGACCCTGTGCTGCCACAGGCCCATCCAGAGCATCTCTGCCCTGGAGCTGGAGCAGCCCATTGAAATCACTTTGGATTATCATAATTTAGCAAGCCATCTAATTTATCTGTTCAGCTGGTTCAGTAGACACTTCTTTCTTTGGCAGAAAAAAAAAAGTGGTGAATAATTATCACATAGAAAAATACATCACAATCTCTTTTTAAGTCTCATTGCTGAAGGGACACAAAGGAAGGATGCCCATTCCCGATGGTTGGCACCGGGCCAGAGAACCCAAGGTGAGATGCCATCTTTGTGGAACTTGGCAATTGCTGCCTCTTTTGGCCTTTCTGAGAGGCAGTTACTGCAAGGGCTCTGGGGACCAAGTAGGTTTGGCATCAGACTTGACTGTAACAACACAACCTGATTATGTGCAGGTATTTTCAAAGTGTCCTAGACAGACAGACTCTTGTGATGAGTTTCCCTTCCTGATGGGAAGCAGGGGAGAGCTGGGAGGACCACGAGGCGCTCAGGACTCAGGGTGCAAGGTTGGGTGCTCAGACCTTCTGCACCAACCTGTCTGTCCTTCCTATGGGTTCACACACCTTGCCCTGCAGAGCTCTCTTAATCCATTCAAGCTGCATCTCTGTGTCAGGCCCCAACCTAATTCTAGGCATATGGACCCATCTCTCCCCTCAGAAACTGATAGGAAAGGTGAGAGGCAGATGTCAGCTGACTGTCCCCGTGGTGTGAAGAGGGAATATTTTTGAAATGACATGATGGTATATTTGAAGAAAGAACTAATTCTCCTAAGAGGAAACACCTCATCTGAGAAAGATTTAGAGTCAAGGCAAAATTGGAATAAGTTTTAAGGTTGGATAGAAGTTTGCCAGGAAAAGGGAGCTGGGAGTAAGGAAGTCAAGTTATTTTTCATCAAGCAGCAACTGTGCAGAGTACATGTTCTACGTGTTTAAATGCCTGACTACCGTGAATCATTTAGCAGTCTGAGATATAGAAACTTCTATTTTCTCCATTTGACAGATGAGGAAACTGAGGACACAACTAGAAGTGGGTTTTGAAGCAGGCTGTCTGCCCTGGATACTGGGCTCTGAGGCCCTGTACTGCAATGCTTGGTGCTTTGCAGGTTTGGTGCTGAGAAAGAGGGCAGTTCCATGAAGCAGGAATGGCTGCTGGGAGTGTGTTCCTTCTCTGACTAATTGTCTGTGACCCCCACCTGCTGAGTGCCTTGGGGACAGACAGCTGACCCTCCTGAGCCTCAGCCTCACAGAAGCTTAGGGCAAGCGCTAGGTCCCAGGGTGTGGGAACCCTTTCCTCTCCTTCCTGCTCTTCCCAGGCCTTCCTTTCCCATGTTCCCAACATCCTCCCTATCTGGGATGCTTCTGAGTGTGCGCCAGGAGCCTGACATCTGGGCTCACACAGGGCAGTGTGAGGAGCCAGCAGGAGGACCTGGCTTCAGGCTGCGAGCCGCAACCGACCTCCAGGGAGCTGGTCAGTCTTCCTCTGACACCCTGGTCCTTTAGAGTCCTCTCTACCTCTGGGACATTTATCTTTATCCGGCTTTTCATCCCTCTGTGCTGCTTTATTCCTTTCTTTCTACTTAACTCTCTGCCTCTCTTTGGAACTTCTGGTCTCCTTTTAAATCCAGACTGGCCTTCCCTTCCCATTCCTGTCCCCCTCCCCCTCCCTCCTCCTCCTCCCCCTTCCCCCCCTCCTCTTCCTCTGGTCATCTCTGTGCCTCTATCTCTCTGCCTGGGTTTTCTCTGTCTCTATTTTTTGTCTTCATTTACATTTTTTCTCTCTCTCAGTCTTTCTGTTTTCTGACTCTGCAGAGAGATTCAGATCCTTGGTCTCTTTCTCTTTCTCTGTCCATTTTGATCTCTGCCTCCCTGTCTTCCATTCCCATACCCTTGCCAGACATCCAGACACCAGACCTGCCCCGAGGGATGGAGAGTCACCCAGAGATCTGCGCCTCCCCTAGTTTGCTGGAGCTGCCCGAGAGCTCATGGGGCTACAGTCCAGGACAGTGCTCCCACAGCCACAAGGATTGCCATCTGCTGGAGCGCTCCCCTCAGAGTGTGTCTAGGCAGGTCCAGGTGTTAATTAAATAAGGGAGATGGGCGGGCCAGCTCTGAGGCTGAGTGCTAATAGATTCCGGTGCCAGGAGGAGGTGGCATAAACACCTGTGCGGGGATTACTCAGTGCTGGCCCTGGGATCACAAGTTAGCCAACCCCTGAGAGGCTGGAAGCCCAGGGCGTCCTGGGTGGGCTCCGTGTTCTCCCGTTTCCTCCCACTCAGCTCCAGTCCTCAACACTGTTCTGCCTGTGCCTGGTCTGGGGCTGTCTCAGCTCCTGCGTTTGCCTTCGACACTCTGAGGCTGTGATGGTCTCTGGTTACTGTTAGGATGAACTGCCACGAGCCAGTTGACATCAAGTGGCATCAAGGTGTCCTCTCACAGTTCTGGTGGCCAGAGAGCCAACCCACTTCATCCAGGCTTAAGCCCTGGTGTCAGCAGGACCAGGTTGCCCTGAGAGGACAGATGCAGTTTCGTTAGGACCCACAGGGACAATCCAGGGCAACACATCTGCAATCCCCAGCTTTCTCCTGTCTGCAAACCCCACCCCATCTTTTTTTGCCACAGAAGCAACACAATTGGGTTGGGGTGTTGGGTTCAGCACTCTGGGTCCCCTGCTGTCCCTGCTCCCCCTCACACTACGAGAAGGGACCTGCATGAGGAATGCCCATCTGCTCCCCTTCGGCCTCTGTTGTGCACATCACTCTCCATGTCATGGCATTTGGAGACAGAGCCTATTGGTGGGACTGGTGTCTGAATAAGAAGGAAAAGGGGCCCCTAGGTGGCCTGTTCTTCCATCATTCAAGAACACAGTCAAAAGGTCATGGTCTACACACCAGGACAGGCCCTCACCTGAATGCTGCTATGTGTCCCCCCACCTCGGGTCTCTAGCCCCAGGGCTGTGAGATGATGGAGGCCTGGCCTGTGGCTTCTCTGCCCAGGGCACTTGGTGATGAGTCAGTGAGTGCCTCCCTCTTCCCCGAGCCCCATCCCAGCTCCTTGGAGAGGAAGCCTGGTGCCCGGCTGTGCGAAGACGCCCTGAGCCCTTGGCCGCTGTCTTCATTCCTGGGACCTGAGGGTATCATAGGTCCTCATGTGCCCTCACAATGCCCAAGGCAGAACGGGCAAGCTGGGCCAGCAGCGCTGGGCCTGTGAAGTGGCTCATGCACACAGCAGGCTGCACAAGCTCCACAGGCCAAGCCCCTGCAACCTGGTCTCTCTCCAGTTCCCACCTGCCGCTCACAGATGTTTGACCTTAGACATGCCAAGTAGTATCTCCGACCACGGGTTCCCATTTTATAAAGCAGGAATGACAACATCACCTCCTTCTGGGATTTTCTGTGTCTCATCATTCTGAGAGCAGAGCTGTGTGGCTGGGCAGCCCCTTAGCTGGCAGGAGCCCAGCACCCCACAGGAAGCAAAGGGGCAAGAGGTCCAGCTCACCATGCTCTGCACCACCTGCTCTCTGCTGTTTCTAAGAACCCCCCCATCTCTGGGCTCTGTGGTCTCTGTGCTCCTCTCCTGTGTCATGCTCTAGCTGAGCATGGTGTGTGTCCCTTCCTTCTCTACCTCACCCTCCTCTGCTTTGGTGAGCCCCGGGGCTCTCTCTCCCTCTGTGCTCAGCTCCTTCCTCTCTACCCAGCTGTCCTCTCTGACCCTTCCTGGCACTTGCTGTGATCCGGGATCAGTTCACAGGGCCCTGCTTGCTGGCCCCCCCCAGGAGATTCTCACACTTTGCCTATTCTCAAAAGCCTCACAGGCAGTGTCAGCCTCTGCTCAGCGTGGGCAGGAGACCAGGGCCCAGGTGATGGAAGGACATGGGGGGTCTCTTTACCTGCTACTTCTCTGTTCATGCAGATGCTGAGCCATGGGGCACATCTTCAATCTCTCCTGCGTGGTTACTTGCTGTGACATAGTAGGATTCTGCTCAGGCCCCGCCAGGCCAAGGACAATCCCACCTGGCCTCCAGCCTCCATGAGGGACAGTGGCATCTACTCTCTATGGGATTCCCACCAAGGACTGAGGTGCCCAGGTGCCTGAACTTGGAGGTGGGCAGGTTCCAGTTCAGCTGCTGATCAGGCAGGTGGCCTTATATAAATCACTTTCTGTCTCTGAGTCAGTGTTCTTTCTTCTTTTTTAAACAGGGGCGATCCAGACCACCCTCTGAGGGTCATTGCTTTGTCCCTCAGGGTCTATACTAGGCTGCTCTGCTCATATGTGCCACCAACTGGGCCTCAGGGGTGTTTGTGCTGTGGACCCTGTAGGAACAAGGTTCCAAATGGTCCTTTCTCTGCTCATCACCATGATGGCTGTCTCCCTACCCTTTTCCTCCCACTCACTCTCCTCCTCTGTTACCATCAACTTGCCTCTTGCTCACCTACTCTGGCCCTCTCCTCTTTTTCCTTCTTCCCTTTTCCTTCTCTGTATCTCCTCTTCCTTTCTTCCTCCCCTCCCTCATTCCTTGTCAGTTCAACATCACCCCTGGGGACTGCAGTAGCATTTACTGTTCCCAAGGGTGCACATGAGGAACCAGAGACCAGTGAGGTTTGTGCTGATGTGGGCCCACCCAGGAAGCTTGCAGAGTAACTGAGCTAAGCCCACATCTGTGCCACCTCTCAGTTCATGTCCTGCTAGGCTCACTCAGCTGTCTTCTAGCAGTGACACCAAGGACCTGCAGCTGAGGGTATAAGGACTGGACGCCTCTCTGGCTGATATGTGGAAATGTGGGCCAGAGCGTTGTCTTAACTACTTCAGGACAATAGGAAACAGGAAGAGACTCTGGGTCAGGAACCCTCCCTGGGGACTCAAGAGGAATAGTTTTGTGCCATTATAATGGAAGAGCGTTTCATAGGTATCTGGGCAGGGGACTGGCCAGCCCCTCACCATGAGCTAGGGGCAGCACTAGAGCTCTGACTGCTGTCTCTCTGCAGATGTGCTGCATGAGGGCTGTGCCTACAGAAAAGCCCCCTTCCCACTCCTTGAGCCAGAAAATGAGCAGCAACCACTGCTGAGTGCAGGAGCCTGCCTGCAAGGGGAGAGCCATGACAGAGACTTGCCCTTCATTACCTTCTCCTCATCATGTGTGCCCTGGCTGCTCCCCTATGGACCAGTCAGCATGTCTGGGGCACCTGAGTCATGTCCCCCAAACAGCTGCTAGGGTCCCTGCTGACCTGGCCACGGAGACAGGTATGAGGAGAGGAGCCTCCCAGCAGGTGATCAGGACTGTGCTATGCGATGGCCTCACGACCATGACCCTCACTTGAGTACTCACTGTGTGCCCCATACTGCAGCTGGTCTCTGCTCTCTGTGCTTTGAGGTGGTTGGGGTTTTCTTGGTTTATTTCCCCTTTGTCTTTGTAGTCGCTTCTCTAGCTTTCCACAGAGGTCACAGCTGCCCTGTTCCACATTTTGTTGTGCAAGAGGTGAATATTGCCTCATCAAGAAAACTTGTTAAATACAATGCAGCACCCCCTGGACAGGAGGGTCCTATGTAATGACCCTCCTGTGGCCGGTCAGCTACCTCCCTGGGACTCTAAGCTACTTGTGGACGCATTTGTCCGCAGGGACGGTGGGAAGGGAAGCAGCTCTGCAGTCTTCATTTCCTTCTACTCCCTTGACATAAGAACTGTGCTTTGATCAGTGCTGATTTTTTATTGAATTTTTACCCAAGTGCTATCATATTTGAAATAGCCTTCTTTGTTTTCTTTGGGGAACAACAGGTAGCTGAGTTTTGAGAGCACACGCCGCTGTGATGGCATGTTATCAGAGGCCAAAGAAGACAGTCTAAATAGCAGGCTCTGTGGACTGCAGAGACAGCTCATGCCCACCACAGACATGGAAAATCAATGTAGTTGAAGTTGAAGCAACAAACATCCTAGTTTTTCTCTGGCAGAAGTTTATCCCTGCCCTATGGTTTTAGAAGTGGGAACTGAGGGTCCTAGGGACAAAGAAAGGGAAATAAACAGACATTATCCCGAGAGTCACATTCAGAGTTTGGTCTGGGAATTCAGCTGGCATAAGAGGAGCAAATCCAAAATGGAACCATCCATAAGCCTTGGGGAAGATGCTCTTGGGCTCTGGGAAATTCCTCTGACTTA
This sequence comes from Marmota monax, assembly GCF_021218885.2. Taxonomy (NCBI): domain Eukaryota; kingdom Metazoa; phylum Chordata; class Mammalia; order Rodentia; family Sciuridae; genus Marmota; species Marmota monax. Next base: position 34,670 of record NW_026692531.1, on the reverse strand, counting down.
CAGAACTTCACAGGAACAAATGTAATCTGTAGGTATGCTTTTTTTTAAAATCAAGATTTTTGGAATTATTGACCCTCAAAGATTGTTTTTAGTTAGGTAAGATGCAATTTTAGTTTCATTTATCTGCTGCCATGAGTGGGGGGAGCAAAGGCTGTTGGCCAAGATGGTGGACTTCAAACTGATCTTGGTCTACCAAGTAGCCACTGATACTTCATAGGTATCAGCTGCCAATATGATATGCATGCATTACGAGTTGCATGGCAAGCAGTTGGCCACAGGACTGCAGAGGCTGGATAGCCACATCCAAAACTCACTGGACAGCCTTCAGGGTGGAGGCTATAAGCTCAGGCAGGAGGTGTTGCTGTAAAACATGGGGCATTTCTTCTTTTTCAGGTAAATTTCAGCTTGGATCTTAAACTCTACCTTTGATTGGATTAAGCTCGATTGGTTGTTGGTGGTTTTATTAACTTCAGTTCATCTGGGTTCGGAGTCTATCTGTCACACCTATGGAATCTCTTCCCAGCAGCTCCTAGCTTAGTGTTTGGTTCAATAACTGGAGACTGCATTTTGGCCAGGGTAACGCGGGACAGTGAACGTCATATCACCATTTTTAGCTTCTATCCTTTGTTATTAAAAGGAACACTGAAGCATTAATCTCTTAAGAGGGTGTTGTAAGGATTATGAGATCATGATAAGAATATTGATCATCTGCCGAGATGCTCACCAAAGACAGACACTGAGTGCATTGCCGCATTGCGGTGGGCTGCCAGCAGGCTGTGGACAGTAAACCGAGGTGAGCATCCGAGGGCCAGGCACGAATTACCTACCACAGGTCATGGCATACAAAGAACGGTTTATTAAATGCTCATTAGGTGTTATTTAAGGTCTTTATAATACCATGATATATAAGTGGTTTATGCCTTCAATTGGTTAAATGCTTGTTTTAATCCTTCCTTTTGATCTGATGTCCAGGAACAGAGATCAGGTTTAGTTTACTCCTGGTATCTGTGCTGCCTGGCATGGGCAAGGGCACACTTTCCCAATGACTAAAGGTATGAGCAGGAGTGAAGGGGTGCTGCTGTGCTTTGCTGAATCTCCACGTTGCTGACACTTGCCAAGGGACGCCATTTTGCATTCCTGCCCAGGACCAAGGGTTAGGGTTGGGCAGCTCAGGTATGAAAGAGCAAGACAGGCAGACCCTCTCTTCTGGTACCCCAGCTTTGACCCTCAGCAGGATTTGGCTTGAAATACTAGGAATAATCATTCAGATTTGCAGTGTGATTTTCTCTTTTAGTTTGGGAGAGTCCATTCGACTTAGTGATGAAGATTTTAATTTTAGAAATCAGATTGACATGAGTTCAAATATATCGACATCCTTGGTCATCCCTCCTGGATCATTTCAATTTCTTTCCTTACTTTTGCTTTCAAGTACATACACACACACACACACACACATACACACATGTATTATGTATTTACAGCTTATATAAATATAATACATCTAAAATATGTTTTAGGGCTGGGGATGTGCCTCAAGCAGTAGCGCACTCGCCTGGCATGCGTGCGGCCCGGGTTTGATCCTCAGCACCACATACAAACAAAGATGTTGTGTCCACCGAGAACTAAAAAATAAATATTAAAATTCTCTCTCTCTCTCTCTCTCTCTCTCTCTCTCTCTCTCTCTCTCTTTAAAATAAAATAAAATAAAATATGTTTTATATGTATATATATATATATATATATATATATATATATATATAATACATTTCATAATATATAGTGTGTGTGTGTATTTGTGTATGATACCAGGAATTGAACCCAGGAGCTTAACTGCTGAGCCACATTCCCAGCCCTTTTTTTATATTTTATCTAGAGACAGATTCTCCCTGAGTTGCTAAGGCTGGCTTTAAACTCACTATCCTCCTGCCTCAGACTCCTGAGCTGCTGGGATTACAGGTGTGCACTACCACACCCCCCAACTTATTTGTTATTTATTCAACAAAAATATGTAAAGACTGGCTCAAAAATAAGTGCAAAGCTAAGGCTCAGTGTTCTATTTATCTTTTGGCACCTTGGCACATAGTATATCATGGTTGTTACAAAGAAATAACAACAAAATAATCAACTAATTGGGGCTGATGTAGCTCATGGTAGAGCTTATCACATGTGAGGGCCCTGGATTTCATCCCCACACCACAAAAGAGAGAGAGAGAGAGAGAGAGAGAGAGAGAGAGAGAGAGAAATATCAATTAATTTAAGCCAAACTTATGGCTTTTGAAGGCCACTACCCTATAAAATCACCAGTGATTTTCATTAAAACAAGAGATTTATGAAAGACCCTTTTCAAAAGCTTTATTAATCCTTAGAGATGCTGACCTGGAATGATCTGTTTACTGGAAGTTCCTTTTCCTAAAGACACACTATGAATAACTTTGACATCTATGAACTTGAAGGACAGGCTTGGACCAAAGAGCTCTGATGTTCTAAGGCATTCAAGGGTTAGAAAGACCAGGTCTGCTCAGGGGCTGAAGACGCTGCAAGTCCCTGCCTCTCCTCTGACCAGGTCCCAATGTGCAGCTGCCCTATGTACTCCTCACTCTTTCCATGAGGGCAGGTCCCTCCCCAGCAAGGCCCTCCCAGCCCCGCAGACACCCTTTCTGCTGCATTATTCTTGCTTATCACCCATTTGTGGGAGTTACTAAAACACTGGTGCCCAGTCCCACAGCTGAATGGCTTTGGGAGACAATGGTCTCATACATGATGGCCTCACTTACAACTGCTTAAAGATGGTGCCAAAGTCGAGGTTCACAGGTTGACCTGACCTTCAAGGAAAAGACTGGACGTGGGCTCTGTTTCCAGAGCTGAGGATGTTGGCCTCTATTTCAAATCCTGAGGCTGCACAAGTTGAGTGGATCTTTTCAATAGCTGTGGTGTAGTTGTCATGGTTTTAATGTCACTTATGTTAACTATATCCATCCCGACTCTGCACGCAGGCAGCTTTTGTGGCAGTGCCAGCTCCTTCCAGTCAAGGTGGGTCTCCAGAGGCACAGGAGCCTCCTCAGCTCCTTGAACACACCCCCAGTTGGTGGAGCTCAGTTCATTGGAAGGCACTTTTTCAAACACCTGCCTTTTCAAGCACACCACCTCCAAAGTGAGCTTTCTTTATTCTTAGTTTCTTTGAACATCTTCATGGGAAGAAAGCAAAATGCAATTTGCAGGGTGTGAAGATCCTTGGAGAGTCTCCTTCTGACTATAGGAGGAGTTCCAGCTTTGATGGGATTAGTAGCTGTGTTGTTTGCTGGTGAAACAGTTTCCAGAACATCTGAAGTCAATCAAGCATTGTCAGCATGGGGCCGAATTTTCTCACTCTTGGAGATAAATAAATAAAACACCATTGCTGCTTGGGCAGACAGTGAAGGCCAACATGCCTCTACAGTAATCAAGTTCTCAGGCTTCAGTACAACCAGACCAGGAACTAATGAGGTACAGCAAGGGCTCAAAGGAGCATTAGCATTACAAAGCTGTCCCAGCACCAGGGCCAGGAAGCTTCTTGTTTCCAGCCTGGTCTGAGGAAGGTGAGGTAAGGCAGGGTGTCTTTTGATGGACATTCTGTGAAAAGAAGGATAAAGTCACCTGCTGCCAGCTGGTCAGGAAACTAACCTGAAGTTACATCTGGGCGAATCATCTGCTTGGAACAGCAGCTATACCTGGGCAGCCAGGGAAGAGCCTTCCTGAGGAGCTGCCTTACTGGTTGATGTGTGGCAGTGATGCAGGGCCAGGTGTCTGTCTCACACCCTAGATCCCCAGAGGAAGTGTCCAGCCCAGGATCTGAAGGGTCACAATGGATTTAGGCAAATCTGGACCAGAAGTACTTAGTTGCTCTAATCTCTTGCTTTCTCCTTCTTTCTCCAGATGGATTTTTTTCCCTGTGTCCCCCACATGCATCTCCATGACAACCCTCCAGGGTTGTGCAGGATTAACTTATCCTGAACAGGAAACATGCCACAGCAGGGGACTTCAGGTCCTCTGTGAAAAGCCAAGGAGCTCTCTCAGGGACCCAGGGAGGCTACCTGGAGAAAAGCCAGGCTACCCTTTGCACTGGGGGCCAGCAGGCAGTGCCTATCAGCACATGTCTTCCCAATGTCCCCTCTTGTGTGCACCACTCCAGGCATTAAAAGCCGACATAAAAACCTTGCAAGAGTTTTGCAGCCTGGTTGAGGAGAAAATTTCAAGACACCAAACATTTAATATGCATCTGACTCCTGTGGGAGTCAGACCCAGACCTGCAGGAACTTAAATACAAGTGACAGACAAGGATGAGCAGCACACAGCAGTTGATGTTCAGCTGAAACATGACACCATGCATATAAAAATACAGCTTCTGTACTCTAGGAAGGGACAGCCAGGCCACCTCTGGATACACACAAGGTCCATCACATCTGTGTTTCACAAGCATTATGTCAGTCCGTCGTCAGAGTGGGCTCCAAAGTTCATGGGATAAAATAAAAATGCAGTTCCCTTTCTTCAATGAGCCTGGAAAACACTTGTCAAAGGTTCTAAGTTATACAGTGTTTTTCCTGCTTCCACAGGTTCTCCTCTCTTGACTTGGCATGATGTTTTAAATTTGCTATTTAATGTTATTAAAGAAAATTGACAATTTGAATTATTCATATGAATTTTACTATTTGTGTTCACTTTGCTCAGAGACAGTCTCAAAGACAGACATAACAATGTGTCGTACACACAGAACCTCTCAAATTAAGCAATTGGGATTTCATCTGCACAACTACATTTGCATTTTCTTCTTACTAGAATAATGGAGACATTACATAAAATGACTCCAATCAGTCCTGTTTCATTGCTTTGTGCACATTCTACCCGCCTTCTCTGCCTTTGTCTTGCTGGGGAAAGAAGAGGAACCCCGGGTTGCCCTGCCTTTCCTTCCCTTCCCCTCCTGCAGACACCTGCCTTGGGACCAAATTGGGCTGCTGGAGTGGCTAAGTGAGTTTGAGGCAGGGTAGGAGGGGCAGCCAGTGGGTCAAGGGCCCAGGCAGCGCTGTCCTCTGGTCCTTCTGCAATGGTCCGAACAGGCTCATTCTCTCATTTAGGTGACTTTTGGTGTTTTATAGCAAAGGCATCCTGGCACCCATGATGCACCTGATTTTGTGGTTGATAAGAATGTGTGGAGCGGAGGGCAAGGGAGGGACACACAGGGCACTTCTAATGTGTGTTAGGCCATAGGTTAAGGCCTTGGGAGCACATCTGCCCTTTATCCCTACAGTGGGCCCTGTCTCAACATGGCTTAGAATAATGTTTCAGAGGGAGCAGCTGGTGGTGCTGTGGGCTTGGAAGGAAGTGTGGAAGTGTGCAGAACGTCCAGAAATGTTTGAAGCACTGCCTGCGCAGACGTGGCATTTAAATAGAAATTTTCAAGCAAACTATTGCTTAATTTTTACTTCATTCAGTAATGTAGCCACCTATAATTTCTTTTTTTTTGTTGTTGTTGTTACCAGGGATTGAACCCAGGGGTACTTAACCACAGAGCCACATCCCCAGCCCCCTTTTTTGTATTTTATTTAGAGACAGGATCTAGCTAATCTACTTAAGTCCTTGCTAAGTTGCTAAAGCTGGCCTGGAACTTGAGATGCTCCTGACTCAGCCTCGTGAGCTGCTGGAATTTCAGTTTTGCACCACTGCACCTGGCCTATTTTCCTTGTAACTGGAGATGTGGCCTGTGTGCTCGCTGGCTGGCTCCCAGACAACGCTTCCTTCTTCACCTTTTGTTCCTGCTGCATAGATTAACTTCAGTATTAAGTGTTTAGTTCTGGTTTTCCTTCCATTTCGGCTACTTCCAGTAAGAAGCAGCATTTCTCAGTGAAATCCCTAGACACAGCATCTTGAAGCTGCACAACCCTGGCTTCCTGTCACTAAGTGGCGTCACCACGGGCTCACCTCCTCCCCTTGGGCTCGCCTCACTTGGGGGCTTCCAACCATAATGAGCTTGTCTCTGACCTCCCACCCTTTCTGACACTGTCCTCACTTTTGGAGAAAAGTTTATTTCGTGATCATGAAAAGACAAACTAGAGTCCTGTTTCAGGCTTGGCTCAGAGTATAAACACCGGCCATTTTCGGAGTTAGGCAGCTTCCTGTCCCCTTCTTCTGAGCTCCTGCAGAATGTACGATGAAAGCAACAGGGATTTCTTCAGTTTCATGGGCCAGAAATGCAACTCAAGAGGGATGGAGGGAAGTGATGGGGCATCAGCTCATGTCACTAGATGGTCCAGACTGAGGCCCAGCTGGATCTCAGGTACTCTGACTGTCCACAACATGGGCAAACCAGTCAAATAATGTTTGTGTTTTCGGGGCTCTTTAAGCAACTTTTGGGGAGGTACACACTTCACCTGGTGGGAGCCTCTCTGGGTGGGTGCAGCCTTCCATGGCAGGCGTGGCCTTCAGGGGTCTGGTACAAATGTGCCAGTTAGGATCCTTGTTGTGAGTGAGGAGTGAGGGGCTCAGGGTTCCTCAGCCTGACATTTGAGAACGATGATTCTTGGTGTGTTCAGGGGCCCACCCTGTGCTTGGTGGCTGGCTGCCAGCATGCCAGCCTCTGCCTGCTGATGCCAGTGGCAACACTCCCCAAGCTGCGACCACCAAAACTGCCTCCAGACATTGCTGAATGTCTCCCAGAAGGAAAACTGTCCTCAGATAAGAATAATGTAGAGAAGAGGTGGAGAGGGAACTGGTGAGCAAGGTTGGGCCTTGGGGGTGACAGGACCAGACATGAGACAGACTGCGCCCTTCACTTCTGTTCCTCTCCAGGAAGCCTCCCAAGCTGCCATGAGCACCTCGAGGCTCTTTCCTGTAACTCTGGACAGAAAGGAGCAGGATGGTCCCCTCCAAATTCACATCACACACTCGGAGGTAGGGTGTGGTCAGCCACTGCTAGGGCTTGCGCAGCTGCCTGTGTGGGAGGGTTCTGGGGGCTCTGATTGGCTGACACCACCCATGGGCCAAGGAGGAAGTACAAGGGCTTTATTCCTCCTTTCATACATTCATTTCCTCACCTGTCAGTCACACACCTGGTGTCTTTCACCAGGCTGAGTGTCCAGGATGTAGAGATGAATGCTGCCTTTTCTTCTGCTCTGAAAGGCTTACTAAACACACAGGTAAAATTGGGACAAAGTGCTATTTTAGCTCATCAAAGGATTACAAGAAACTATTTTGGTGATTTGGAAAAAGAATGAAAGGGTCTCAAAATAGGAAATGAGAGCCTGTAGAGGGCCTCTGACCAGAAGAATATGGAGAAAGCATTTCCTCACAGTGGCAGAGACTTGGCTATTTGCAGAATGCTCAGTGCACTTGGGGGAGAGGGTAGATATCACTGTAGGGTGAGCATCAGGCCAAGAGATGGGAGGAGCAGGCTGAGGGAGGAGGGAGGGGCTGCCTCTGCAGAGAAAACACAGAAGTGAAAATTCTCACTATATTGTCTCCTGTTATATAGCAATGGCTCCGGTTTTCAATCTAAACTAGAGTGCAGAAGATCCAAGACAAAAATAATTTAACAATGAACAATGAAACAAATGAGAAAAATGAAATATAGGCAGCAGACAAGGGGCACCTATTGTAACAGCTAATGCCAGCAATACAAGAATAGACAGTAAATGGTAATAAAATTCTGGTGAAAAGGGGTAAATGTGAATTTAAATATTGAAGAGATGAAAAAAAATCTATAGTTTGAGTGTCATAGATTTTAAGTATGTCCAGAGAGAAGGAAACGGGGAGGCTGGGAAGGGCCTTGCAAATGGTGCCCCCAAGCACCACACTGGAAGTGGGGAGAAGCAGGGTCAGGGACACCACTCCAGAGAGGGGGAAATGCCCTGAGTTTCATCCTCAAATTGGATTTATTTGGGGAAATAGTGCATAAGATGTGAAACTGCTGTGATAATTATGTTTATTCCTCCCGAAGTGCACTGTATGTACTGAGTATTTTATCTCCAGATAATTAATTAAAAGAGAGGCCTGAGTTCCTTGGCAAGGTCACCTCCGTGTGTGATCAGCTAGAAGACACCTAGCAGATAGGAGGCTTCCTGTGAACTATGGTTTGACATTTGAGTTTTGATTTTGCAATGGTGGAGAAGGGATATGCCTTTGCATCTTCAGTTTTGATCTTTCCCGGTGCTAGACAGATGCTATATGACCCATACCCTCCCTTTATGATGAATGGCGGCTGCCACCCAGCCACACAATCCAAGGTTGAACCACAGTGTCACTGAGCTTTGATCTTCAGTAAGTGAGATATAATAAATTCATTTTCAACTCAAGATATTTTCAATTTGTGATGTTTTTATTAGGACACAACCCCCATTATAGGTTGGGGAGTATCTATACATGTTCAACCACAAAAGCCACCAATCCAAGGACCCTTGTAAATATATTAGTGCTTAAAGTGAGACTAAACCATGATCACTCCTTAATTAGTTGCCCCACATATGTCCTTTTTTGGAATGCTCAGTGTTTCTCCAAGTTGAAGCATTACTAAATGACAGAGATGCTCCAAGATTGACATGGATCTTGTACCCGCCAGTGCTAATAGGTGCAAGTTATGAAGAAGTTAACTGGCACAGTTACTTAAGCAAGAAAAGAGAAGTGTTTGCATTACATAATGAGGGTGTCTAGAGTAAGATTACTCTTGAATGTGATCTGACCAAAATTACAGAACCAGGCTGGGCTTGGTGATGCACTCCAGTAATCCCAGTGGCTAAGGAGGCTGAGGCAGGAGGAGTGTGAGTTCAAAGCTCAGCAACTTAGCGAGACCTTGTCTCTAAATAAAATATTAAAAAGGGCTAGGGATGTGACTTAGTGGTTAAGCGTCCTGGGTTCAATGACCAATGACAGCCCCTCCCCTAAAAATGAAAAGAAATTACAGGACTGACCTTCACAAGCTTCTTCCCACAGATCCACCTAAACTTGTCCACTGACCATAGCCCTGGAGTACCTGGAGTTCCCAGGCACCTGCAGAGGGGACTGTGAAGGGAGCTGGTCTCTGAGTATTTCATTGGCCGAAATTGAATCAGCTGACTATTGCTGAACCAATCAGTGCTGACAGGAGGATGCAGTGTGCTGATTGACCAGTCAAGGCCTGCCTCTGCTTATGTCCTTCAGACTTGAGCTATCTGGGGAGAACTTGGTTCCCCAAGGTGGTGGTCTCTGGGTGGTGCCAATCTATATGGTTACCAGTGTGTTTCAGTCTCACTGCTGACAGCCTATAAATAATCCATGGTTCTTTTCAGAGAGCTCTCCGAGGGCTAGGAACCACAATGCAGGGCCCCCAGAAGTGTCTTAGAAATGTTAGACACTCAGAGGTATCACAGATGGCATGCGCAGCAAAGAGAGTAGATATGTTAGATCAGGTGCCTGAGGTTCATGGACCACCAAGAAAATGTACATGACATTATGTCAAACATGTCAGAGTCCTCCAATGTGGATATTTTCCTTTCATTTAAACTTTGATTATCACTGTGACATGTGAGAGATGTTATGAAGTGAAGCATATATGACCTCAGCCCCAGGAAGCCAGAAGATGGCCACCAACTCATTCTGGGCTCCCTGCAAAGGTGTTGAATGACACCCTGCTGGCTCAGTAGATTGGCACACAGAATCCTCAGGCTCAGAAATCTAAATAAGACTTAAACCCATTTTCCAAAGAAATCTCTACCTTTGTATATTGTGCGGGCTATTCTGAACTCTTGAATGGTAACCAGACCTCCCACCTGTGAGGCATTTAATTGAACCTGGGACTCTTTTGTTATAGGCAGGGTTCACAATCTACTTTGACAAGCTTATCTGGGGGCTGGTTGGAAAGGCTGTCTATATATTAAAGATGCTTATTGTAATATTGCATCGTGTCCCACTTTGAAAGTCAGACAACCAATTCAATGTGGGAAGGACAAAGGAAGCATCTGCAGCCTATGATGGTTAAAATAAGCTGCTACATATTGAGAGTTGCCTGCTTCTATTTAGGGCAGATCATTCTGTCTCCAACTATAGTCACAATGCTGAGAGGAGGCCTTGCTGGCTCTCTGCAGCTTCTGTTTAGCCATAGTTCATTGTCCATGAAGACTTTCCCCAACATCTTCAAATGAGAGCCAGAGATAATCCACAGGAGGTTTCAAGAGAGCCATTTCAACAGGGCATAAAGCTTTCCAGAAAAAAGAATCCCTAAGGCTATGTTCCCTGAACATGGTTTATGCAACATTGTTGGTTGAAAAAAGACAGTCAGATTGGGATTTGAAAACCTTCAGGACCAGCTAGGAACTTTGGACTTGAACTACAGCAGCCAGACATGCCCATCCAGGTCTGTAGTACCTGTCCAAGGAGAACATCAGTAATCATTTCCAGCACGCAGCTTGCCTGACCCCAGATTCCTTCTCCAGGAAGGCAGAGCTTGCTCATCAACAGCTGTGATGAAGCATGCACTTGTTTATGTTAGAGTCCTTCAAGAGCCAGGAAGAAAACAATGTCCACAAGGCACCAATTTATGAGTTTGTAAGGTGGTTCGACACATTGGAAAAAACAACAAAACAAACAAAATAGAACCCACCTCAGTTTCTCCTTCCTGGCATTGGAATCCCACTGTCAAGGAAACTATTATGCCAGAGGCCAAGCAATGGCAGCTCTCAGGCCAGATGCAATGCTGAGATTCACGTTCCTTCAACAGTGCCATGTCCTGAAGTTCCCTGTTGGCATGTTTGCTGAGAATGGAGAGATTTTTATGCACAACCTGAACTCACTGCTTCTCTTGAATTCAGCTGGGTTGGAGACAGGACCGACATTCACAGGTGGACAGGGTCTTTTCTTTCTGAGAAGAAGTTTCATCCTTCCAGTGAAATAGGCTCATTCCAGTTTGCTTTGTCCTCAACCTTCCCAGCATTATCATGCACCACAAGTGATGTTGTGTCACCTCTCCAGCCCATACATAGATTTCTTTTGTCTTTGCTTTCCTTATCCTAGAAGTACCTGGTGAAATGTCACTTCTGTTCAGACACCTGAGGATAAATAGACAAACTACTTTTTGTTACTTGAATTACTTTGTGGATGCCGAAGAGAAGATGAGTGTTTCTGTCTGTCTAGTGGTGACATAGATGTGGATTTAGCGTAGAAGTTGATATCGTCAAAGTAAGGAACCCCCACAGTCTTGCCAGGGCAGTGGTGGGGAGGTTGTACATGAAGCACACATGAGCAGAACTGGACTAAGAGTCATTTCTGTTGATTCAGAGTTTGCAGCTATGACGTGTTACGCAGCTCAGAATAGGGCTGGCATAAACAGATGTTTCATCTGGTGCTTGCCATGGTGAGGGACATCAAAGTGCGTCAATGATAAAACCTTTTTGAGGCTGAGGCATGACGACTGCTCTCAGCGTTTCTCACAGAACACCTGGACTTGGCTGGGTTCTGGAAGCCTGGTCTCTAGAGAAATACTGGCTCAGAGGGTGACATGGGTGACCTGCCTTCTCTTGGCAACAGAGAACTTATTCTGCATCAGACAGGTCTTGTCAGGTGGAGTCTTTTTAAGTCCCTCTTTTGCACTTTGTGTGGAAGGTGCTTTGAAGCCACTGTTTGTCATTATTTCCTACCCTGTCCCTGAAATCACAGAGTTAGACAGTGTTTGGAGCTTTATACGTTGAGCCATAGTACATAGTTTTCTTATTTTTGCAACTGTATTTGTTTTAGTAATGAAATTGTCCTAAGAAATTTTAATAGAAATTTGCAAAACTCTGCAAGCCCCCTCCTCTTATTTCCCCCCTAAAAAAACCTCTTCACCTACAAAAAGCTTTGCCTTTTACATGACTAACTAACGTGCCCACCCTGAGCACCTAAGCTTGTTGCCCCAGCACCTGTACCCACGGCACCTATACTGAAGATCTGCTCCCCTGGTCACAACTCTGTAGGATGCCAGCAGCACCACGAGCAGGGTCTCAGCAGGGAGACACTCTGTCCTGGGGATGGCGTGATGCACGTGAGCCTGGGATCCTATCCTCGCTTGCAAGCATTGGTGTTGCTTCTCAAATCTTTCAAGTGGAGAGAGAAAATGCTTGAATGAAGACAGATCAGCATGTGCAGAACTTTGTACTGAGTTTTATTCCAAGGATGCTCTCAAATGTTGATAAGTATTAACTTTTTGGAAGATACTTCTCTGGCAACAGAAAATCTACTCTGAAAGCACTTTGGACTTAATTAATTTATTTTAGTTTAGCAACTCAGATAACTGGATAGTGAGAAAACAAATAACCAAACTAAAATTGGACAAAGGACTAGAATAGATTTTTTCTTTTTAAATGAGACACACAATTGACCCATAGGTATACAAAAAAAAAAAAAAAAAAAAAACAACATCATTGATCATTAGAGAAATGTATATTAGAACTCAAATGTATATTAGAACTTCATACCTGTTAGGATGGTGGTTATCAAGGATGTGGAGGGAAGGGACCCCTGGTACCCTCTGTGGGACTGCAAATTAGCACAGCTCTAATGGAAACATACGGGGTTTTTCAAAAGAGTAAAATTAGGCTTACCACGTGATCATGCTATTTCCCTTTTAGAAATGAAATCATTATGTCAAAGAGATATTTTGTATTTCCCATGTTGATTATAACGTTATTTACATTAGTTAAGATATGGAACCAATCTAAGTACTCATCAGTTGATGAATGGATAAAGCAAATGTCACACTCACACACTTTACATATATACATGTGGAATGCTATTCAGTCTCAAAAAGATGGAAATTCTGTCTTTTTTGACAATGTAGATGAACCTGGAAGATATTAAGTAAAATAATCTAGTCACAGAAATACAATTGCTGTGGGAGTTACTTGTATGTGGAATCTCAAAAAGTTGGTGTAATAATTGATTTTTTATCATTGTGGCCAGAATACCTGACAAGAAGAACTTAGAGGAGGAAAAGTTTATTTGAGCTCACAGTTTCAGAGCTTGAGTTCATGGTTGACCAACTGCATTGCTCTGGACCTAATGTGAGAAAGAGCATCATGGCGGAAGGATCTGGTAGAGGAAATCTGCTCAGCTCATGGCAGTGAGGAAGCAGAGAGCAGGAGGAAGGAGCCAGGGACAGATGTAGTCCTGGCCATGTCCCCAGAGACCTACTTCCTCCAGCCACACCCCACCTGCCCAGGGCTACCAAGAGAAGTCCATTCAAATTATTAATCCACAGAATGAACTAATCCACCAATGGGGTTACAGCTTTCATAACCCAAACATTGCCTTAAAGCCCCACCTCCAAACCCCACTGCACTGGGGAGCACACTCACAACACAGCAGCTTTCCAGGGAGCTTGAAAGAGCCAAACCATAACCAACTGATACAGCAGAGAGTAGAACTGCAGTTACCAGAGGCTGGGAGGGAAAGGCTGAGGAGATGGTGGGCAGAGGACACAAAGTTTCCTTTAAACAGGAAGAACAAGTTAGTTTATGGGATTGTTTTTTTGTTTGTTTGTTTGTTTTTGATCCATCATGAGGACTATCGTTAATAACAATATTTTGTTACTGAGAATTGCTGAGAGAGTATATTTCAAATCTTATTAGCACACACAAAAACTAAGTATGTGAGAAAATACACAATTTACTTCACATAGCCATTCCTCGATGTGTGCAAATTTCAAAATATTATGTTGTGCACCACAAATACATACAATGTTTCTTTGTCAATTATAAAATTAAAGGAATAAAGAGGAGCTCTGCTTTTGCATCCAGATGGTACACATTCAGATCCTGGCTGTATCCCTTCCTCACTGTGCACCCTTGGCCACATGGCCTAGGTGAGACTCATTTGTCTCTGTAAATCAGAAGTACAAGCTCACTTTACCTTGCAAGATTATTATGAGGATTAATTAGATAACAGAACACCCTGACTCAAATGGCCTTAACAAAATAGAAAAATCTTACTGTTTCAACTAACACGAAACACCCCAAGCGTTGGATAAGTCTGTGATCCCATTGTACCCACGGCCCAGGTTCTTACACTCCTCCTGTCACTGTGTCCTGCCATAGTCAGGTTGCCCCTCAGGCTATAGCAGGGATCCTCTGTGATGTAACATGTTCCAGTGCCCCAGGGGAAACCTATTATGGCATCTCTTTTCATAGCAAGAAGTATGTTCCAGAAGTATCCTGCATCAGAGGACTGAATCCTATCCTATCCTCTTCCCTAAATCCATCTCTGAACAAGAAGGTAGGACATGGCAAGTGGAGGTGACTAGGCTATCTCAATAAAATATTCGTTATTATGGAAAATCCTAGAGTGTATGCCTTTGTGTTGGGGCCTGTAACTGTGATAACACAGTGGTCCTACATATGTTCAATTTTACCTGAGCATTTTTTTCTAAAAAAGAAAATTAATGGCTCATATTTTTTCAAATTAATTAATTTATTTTAACTAGGTATATATGACAGCAGAATGCATTTTGATTCATTGAACATAATTGTAGCACAACTTTTCATTTCAGTGGTTGTACATGATGTAGCATCACACCATACATGCAGTCATACATGTACCTAGGGTAATGGTGTCCATCCCATTCCACCATCTTTCCTGCCCCCATGCACCCTACCCACCCTCCCTTCCCTTTGCCCAATCACAGTTCCTCCATTTTTCCCATGCCTCCTCCCTCCTCATTATGGATCAGCATCCACTTATCAGAGAGAGCATTCAGCCTTTGGTTTTTTGGGATGGGCTTATTTCACTTAGCATGATATTCTCTAACTCCATCCATTTACCTGCAAATGCCATGATTTTATTCTCTTTTAATATGGAGTAATATTCCATTATGTATATACACCAGAGTTTCTTTATCCATTCATCTATTGAGAGGCATCTAGGTTGCTTCCACAGTTTAGCTATTGTGAATTGAACTGCTATGAACATTGATGTGGCTGTCTTATTGATTTTAAGTCCTTTGGGTAGAGACCAAGGAGTGGGATTGCTGAGTCAAATAGTGGTTCCATTCCAAGTTTTCTAAGGAATCTCCATGCTGCCTTCCAAATTGGTTGCACCAATTTACAGCCCCACCAGCAATGTATGATTGTGCCTTTTCCACCACATCCTCACCAACATTTATTGTTGCCTGTATTCTTGATAATTGCCATTCTGACTGGTGTGAGATGAATTATTAGAGTAGTTTTGATTTGCCTTTCTCTAATTACTAGATATGTTGAACATTTTTTATATATTTGCTTATTGAATATATATCTTCTTCTAAGAAATATCTGTTTAACTCCTTGGCCCATTTATTGGTTGGGTTGTTTGTTTTGTTGGTGTTAAGTAAGTTTTTTTAGTTCTTTATATATTCTGGAAATTAGTACTCTTTCTGATATGTGTGTGGCAAAATGGAGGCTGTCTCTTTACCTCATTGATTGTTTCTTTTGCTGACAAGAAGGTTTTTCCATTGAGTCCATCCCTTTATAAATTCTTGATTTTATTTCTTGCACTTTAGGAGTCTTGTTAAGGAAATCGGGACCTAATCCAAAATGATGAAGATTTGGGCCTAAGTTTTCCTCTATTAGGCATAGGGTCTCTGGTCTAATTCCTAGGTCCTTGATTCACTTTGAGTTGAGTTTTGTACATGGTGAGAAATAGGGGTTTATTTTCATTTTGCTGCATATGGATTTCCAGTTCTCTCAACACCATTTTTGAAGAGGTTATCTTTTCTTTACTATATGTTTTTGTTGACTTTGTCTAGTATGAGATAACTGTATTAATGTGGGTTTGTCTCCATGTCTTCTATTCTGTACCATTGGTAGACCATGTCTATTTTGGTGCCAATACAATGCCATTTTTGTTACTATAGCTTTGTAGTATACTTTAAGGTCTGGTATTGTGACACTTCTGCTTCACTCTTCTTGCTATGGATTGCTTTGGTTATTTTGGGTCTTTTGTTTTTCCAAATGATTTAATTTCTCTATTTCTATAAGGAATGTAATTGGGATTTTAATTGGGATCGCATTGAATCTGTATAGTGCTTTGGGTAGTATGGCCATTTTGACGATATTAATTTTGCCTATCCAAGAGCATGTGAGATCTTTCCATCGTCTAAGGTCTTCTTCAATTTCTTTCTTTAGTGTTCTGTAGTTTTCATTGTAGAGTTCTTTCACCTCTTTTGTTAATTCGCAAGTATTTTATTTTATTTTTGAGGCTATTGTGAATGGAGTAGTTTTTCTAATTTCTCTTTCAGAGGATTCATCACTGATATATAGAAATGCATTTGATTTATGGGTATTGATTTTATATCCTGCTATTTTGCTGAATTCATTAATTGATTCTAGAAGTTTTCTGGTGAAGTTTTTTGGATCTTCTAAGTATAGAATCATGTTGTCAGCAAATAGTGATAGTTTGAGTTCTTTTTTTTCCTGTTTGTATCCTGTTTGTATTCAGACATTATTGAAATACAGGAGACAATTAGAAATTATTTTGAAAATTCATATTCCAATAAAATAGAAAAAACACAAAAAAATTTCTAGAGGCATCCTGATACCAAAACCAGGCAGAGATACATCAAGGAAAGAAAATTTCAGAGCAATTTCCCTGATGAACTGCTCATATATTAAGAGGAGATTTCATTTGAAAGCCTGCATTTCTGCTGACAGGTTGCAGATGTGGTGTCCTGGGTGTGAGGGGGTGGGGGTGGCCCATTCCCTGCCAGGTGCTGGGATGTGGACAGCTGCAGGCCAGCTTTCCCAGTTGCTGCTTCAGCAGCTGAGCTCATGTGCTGCCTTCAGCCAAATGCTTGATGGAGACATTCAGTGGCCCGGATTAGAGCTGGGAGCTCCTTGGTGGGGCATTGCCACAGAGCAAATTACAATAACAGAAATCTCCTTTATTGATAGCTCTTAGCAGCTTATTGCAGTCTATAAAGAGACAGAATAAATACCCTGAGGAAAAAAGTGAAGGAGAAGAAAAGAAGAAAGCCTTCCCAAAGACCATCATAAATAAGCGATTTTGCTGCTGTAGTTGATTTGCTTTGACTTTAGAAATAGTTATCAGCTCAGAAATCAAGAGTTTTTGAGGCAATGAATTCCCCAGCATGGGGTCCTAATGAGAAAACCGAAACTGCCTGGGGCTAGATGTCTGATTTTTGAGGCAGAAAAAGCAAAGCTGGAATGGAGGGGTAAAGTGCCTATCCTGTTGTGTAAACAGAAAGTGGATTAGAGAGGAGAGTGTTTATGTCCTGGGAGGTGTAACAGCCAGTTAAGTCCTCATTGTGATTGGAGAAGACAGAGCTGGCTGCTAATGCTGCTTGTCTCTCTCTTAGCAGCTGCTCAGCCTTAAGGAAGTAGCAGAGCAGTGTCCCACTAGTGGGGCTGAGTGCTGGGTGACCCCTGAGTCTCTGGGGAGGCCAGTGATGGGGCATCCCGGGATGCATATGCACCAACCATGGGGGCTAAGGCTTTCCATGACCCCCGACTCCCAGAAACTGTTCCAAGCAGCAGTTCTATTAATTAATTCTGAAAATCCCGCCAGGTGGTTCTGCTGTAATCCTGCTCCTAGGTAGAGATTTCAAGGCATCAGTTGTTAACACAGGCATGGTGAGAGATGCGGGCCCAGCCAATGAGGCGCCAGGGCTTACGCTGGCACAACATTGGGTAGAGGGCAGGAGAGGCAGCAGTTGAGGCTGCTGCTGGCCAGAGACCCAAGGAGTCAGAGCAGAGACCGGAGAAACCTAGGAAGATGCAGAGGTGTGGGTGTGGATGTCTTCCAACAACCTGACTTACAAAGCCAGTGAGGGCAGAGTGCAGGCTTCTGTCTCAGCTGCCACTGCCCATTGTCCTTGTCATGACCTGTAATCTCCTGCCTCTCAGGCACCACCCCGCCAGGAAGGACAGATGCTTGTCCAGGGTTCTTGTGCCTTCAAACCTGTGCAAGGCCTGTTGTCATCTGGTGTCCCTCACTGCTCCTGACTCCCAAAATATAGACAGAAGCCCCCGCTGGCTACTTTTTCCAAAACCTTCTTTCCCTGAGGGTTTTGAGTGAGGAAAGCTCAGTGAATACGTGTTAACTTGCCAAAAATGGAGGAATCTTCTTCTGAGACTTTTGTTTCTCTTTCCCTAAACCTCCCTAAGCCCCTGGAAATGCTGCTTTCATTGAGAAACGACACTCCTGCTCTGGGTAACTCCCAGTTGGTTTAGATGCCTTAGCAAGTTAGTTGAAAGTGCAGGGAAACCAACCAGCTCCAAGACAAGACCACAGCACACACAGAGGCAGCCTGTCACCTCACAGCTGCCAAACAAATGGCCCAAATGGGGGGCAGGGAGCACAGGGGTGGGCTCACACATGGCCCCAGGTAGGGAGGGGGCAGAGGAATATGCGAGTGGGGCTCACACACAAGGGTGGAAGCTCTGCTCTGAGGCCCTGCTCCGAGGTCCTCTGGTCTGTGGACTTCCAGCTGGGGCCGTTCTCACTAGCCCACTGCCACCTGCAGGACCTGGCATGGAGCTGCCCCCAAGGATTCTTCTATCTAGTCGCCTTCTCCTCCATCCATCTTTCAACCACAAAACTATATTTGCTCAAGAATGAACTTTACTAAATACCAATCTGATTAACCCCTCACTTGCTGAACACCCACCAGACGGCCCCATTTCTGGGTGGGGAGCCTGGACCCTCTGGCTTGGGTGAGGCTCCAGTGAGATAGTGCCTGGGAACTGCCCTGCCCGTCGGGCTCCTCCTGGTGCTTACCCTGCTCTGGGAGGTGGCTCTGCTTTCCTAAGGTTGGGTGAGCCGCCCTTTCTCTGTGGTCCCACAGAATGCAGCCTGAGAGCTCTGGCCAGCACCATTAACAAGGACACTTCAGTTCTACTGAGCACTCCAGTGTGTGGCCTCACACCAAGTGCACTGATGTGCTGTTTCCCTCAGGGCTACAATGGTCTGTGAGGGGCAGGAACCTCCCCATGTCACAGGGAGGAACATGAGGACCCAGGTGCCCAAACCCTGCTAGGAGTGCACATTGGAAGTGTCAAATGCTCCTCCAAACATCAGAGACTGGCTCCAACCCCAGGAATCCTGGTTTAATTGCTGTGGACTGGCATATTGGCAAGGGGATGTTCACAAGCTCCCCAAGGTCTCAGCAGCACAGTCTGGGAACCCCTGACTCAAGTCCTGGTCCTGTAGCTGCCTCTGGAGTGAAAGCAGGTTGAAGACAGGAGGCAGTGCATGTGCTTCCTGGGTTCTGAGTGAGAAGCAGAAGCTCTGCACACAGCAAACATGCCCAGGACCTGTTGGGTAATCGGGGACACATGGGATGGAGGTAGGAACAACCAGGACCTGCTGGGTGGCCGGGGACACACAGGAGAGGGTTGGGCATGCCCAGGACCCGATGGGTGGCAGAGGACACATGGGATGCAGGTGGGCATGCCCAGGACCTGCTGTGTGGCTGGGTACACATGGGATGGGGGTGGGAACAACCAGGACCTGCTGGGTGGCCGGGGATACATGGGATGGGAAATGGGAACGTTGGACACAGCAGAGCCTGCGTGGATCATTTTGCTCTGGACAGCCACAGAGACTGAAAACCAGTGGCATGTAACTCTCTTTCCCAACAAAGGAGTTGTGGTCTGGCTGACATCACTGACCTTGCAATGGAGTTCCTGAAACCAAGGAATCAACCAGGGAGAGGAGGGCAGGGCCCTGGTTGTTTGGGACCCAGGAACTACCACTGTGAAGCTATAAACTAATGGACACTCCTCCAAATCATACCCACCATTTGTAAGGGTCAATGTAAGTATGCATCTGTGAGTAACTCCATGTATGTGCATGCTTTTGTGTGAAAGAAAATAATAAAAACAATACATAGGAATCATCCATCTTCATTACTCATACACTTTTTAATGAAGGAAACACAGAACAACTTTTAATTATTGGCATAAATTTTCTTATTTTAACCAGCGGACACTAAGCTCAAACTTCAACTATAGACAAGGGTTTGGTTCAGTGGCAGAGCCCTTGCCCAGCATGAACCAGGCTCCAGGTTCAAACTCCAGCATCACATACAATCATAGGAGAGCAATCATATTTCCCCCTGTGGGAGGGTGGTTAGAAACTCTGGGGGACATTTGACAATGTCTGGCCATATTCTGGTTGTCCCCAGGCAGAGGGTGCTAGGGACATACTCTCACCTCTCTGACTTCATCCTGGTTGAGGAGACAGTGATCATCCTGGATTACCGTGTCACCATCATGGAGCTGGGCGTGCAGCTGGTAGCTGACTTGTCCCTCTCCCTGTAGCCTCAAAGGGTGGACTGAGGGCCATTGCCTCCACAGTGGCTGCCCAGGATGTCCTCCAGGCCCCCACAGCAGGTGAGAGCCTAGAGGACTGTGCCCTGGTCCATGGTCAGCTCCTCTCCAGGTCACTTTGTCCCACACAAAGTCAACAGAGCCTCAAAGCCCCTCATTGAGTCTGAGGAGAGCTTTCCTCCCAGGTGACATTACACCGACCTCATGTCCACATGCATTTGCTTTCTAGCGGGTATGTGTGTATGAACCAAAGAATCACATCTTCACTTTTATAAAACAATATTTGGTACTTGGGAATCCCATTTCAGCCACCTAAAGAAGTGTGGCTGAGAGGTGCAGGATTTCTGCTGGCTCATGTTAATTTTGGGTGGCTCTGAACCTCCATCTTTAAACCTGTAGCAAATCCTCCTAAATTATATCAAGGTCACTGTGTCTTTGAGTCATGCCAATCCCCAGAGGGCATCTTTTCTCAGACACTTTGAGCCAATCTGCCTAATAAAGAATGCTTGACATGAGGGCATCTCGAGCAACAGCCTGATTAGTTGTACCTGAAATTGAATCAGTTGCACCTGAAATTGAATCAGATGTGTCATGTGATCTTTCAAACTCTTTTCAGAAGCATCAAAGTCAAATTCTGTTCTTTGAAAATCAGTTAATACACACATGACCACATCCTTTGAAGTCATTCTTCTGTTCCCCACGCCACAGGGGCTGCAGCATGTTATTGATGCCGTGTCCATGTAGAGCCGACCCTGTTCCAGACTTTAAAACAGAGGGGTTGATGTATCTCAGTTGTTAGCTTGAGAACCTATTTTTATAGGAAATCACACTTCTTACATGCTTACAAACAGGAAGGGAGCTGATCATGCTCTGGTTTCGTTTTCCTCAGGAAGCCATAGTCTTGGATTTTGTTCAGTGATGGCTCAGTGACACCTTTAGACATTTATGATCCCAAGGATTTTTCCATAACTGTCTCATCACTGGATGAAATGGTGGTGTCTTTCCAGCCAAACCTGCAGTCCCAGTGGCCGGTTGTGGTTGCAAAGGGCGAAGGACAAGGGCCCCTGATCAAGTTGAAGATGCTGATCAGCGAGCCTTGCCAGAAGTCCAAGAGGAAGAGTGTTCTTGCTGTGAGTACCGGGCATCGAGGAGGAGCACTGAGGAGGCAGCAATGACATCAAGGGTGTGAATACCACGTTTTGTTTTTTTTCCTTATCCAGTCTGAAATCCAAAAAATGGTATTGATATGCACAAAAAGGTAACTGCCTAGGAAGCACCTGCAGATGAGGCTCACCATGTGCCTGAGCACAGGTTAAAAACAAATAGATGAATAATGTTACAACTCCACACTGTGTTGGAACCATCTATAGCTGGCCAGAAAATATTCACAATTGTTTTTCTGCCAGAGAGAAAACATTTAGGGGATGCTCAGTGGGGAGGCAAAGCAATGTGTACTCTAAAAACTAAAATAAAATAAAATCATAATAGGAAATGGCTATTCCGAAGGTGGAGAAGCAATTTTTAGGAAAAACGGACACTGTATATTTAAGTGCAAAGAGAAGAATCACGTGACTCCCAAATGGCTTTTAAAATATCAAATGTTAGTGAGTTAACCACAGAAGAGTTTGAAAGCACAGTGAGAATTCGAGGGCAGGGAGATTGAACACAGCTTTTATATATGAAGATGGCCTAGTCGCTGAAACAGATATTGGCCAAGAATGGTTCATGAAGGTCTTCACTGAGCTGCTGCTTCTCAAAGAAACAGAGATGTAGGGCAGGAGCGCCATAGCCAGCCGCCTCTTTGCTCCTCACACTAGGTCCTGGGGTGTTCTTCCTGCGTCTTTTTGTCCAAGGAGCTGGAATATGCTGTTGTTATGGTTTGGATGTGAGCTTCCCCCAAAAAACTCATGTGTGAGACTGTGCAAGAAGGTTCAGAGGAGAAATGATTGGGTCATGAGAGCCTTAACCCAATCAGCGACTTAATCCCCTAATGGTGATTAACTGAGTGGTAACTGAAGGTGGATATGGTGTGGCTCCAGGAGGTGGGGTTGGGGGTGTGCCTGTGGAGTACAGATTTGGTATCTGGCAAGTAGAGTCTCTCTCTGCTTCCTGATCATCTCATGAGCTGATTCCTTTCACCACACTCTTCCCCCCTGATTCTGCCTCACCTGGGGCCCTGGGGAATGGAGACCTCTGAATAACACCATGAGCCCTCAAATAAACTTTTCCCCCTCTACAACTGTTCTGGAGGGTCTTTTAGTCACAGTAGCAAAAAAGCTGACTAAAACAGCTGGGGACTAAATACAGGTCACCAGATGTGGGGTCTGTCCCAGGAGCTGGGGCTCAGTGAGCCCTGAGGATGTTATAATCAGGAAAGAAGAGAGACTAGAAAAGGTTGAGAAGAGAGGCTACTGAAAGTCGATTCTCTTTTCTTTTCTTTCTTTTTATTCCCCCTTAGTCCAACTAAAGAAAGGAGCCAGGAGACCCACATCATTTGCTATAACATGATCCTCTGGAAAGATGGCCGGCATAGGTTCTCTGAGCTCCTCTGCTCCAAGACACAGCTTGGTGCCCCTCTCCACTGCGCAGGGGAGGCAGCCCCTGCTGTAGAGAGAAGGGTTTGCTAATCCAAACATAATTATTCAAGTGAAGGCTGCTCCTTCTCAGAGGTACTTGCAATGTTCTCTCCGTTCTGATGCTTAACTTTTGGCCCAGGCTCAATGGGAATACATTTCTGAAATGGGAACATCAAAACTCAATTACAGGATGAGTCATACAGAGGCAGTAGGGCGACCATTCCCCTAGGACAGGGAGATGTGGTCACAGCTGAGGCTGGGGTGGGGGCCTGCACTGTGGGGCCAGAAGGCAACTTGCATGATTCTAGGGATGAGGAGCCCAAGGGCAGATGCAAGCCAAATACAGAGCCCTGCAGTGAGGTGGCTGGTGGCCAGGGGAACCCAGCCAAAGCCAGGGAGGTGAGAGACAGCATTACCTCCCCTAGAGGGCTTCACACAGGGAGCCTCTGAGAACGGCAGAGCTGTCCTCAGACACCGAGCAGTCACATTTTTTTTTCTTGGTGATAAAACTCTTTCAGCTCAATGAGAAAAACCAAATGGCCAAGTTTCCTTGTATATGATTTTTAATTTTTCTCAGATATACCACTGATACGTCCCAGCTTACCAAAATGTAAGCAATGTTTCCTGTGCTTTGTTTCTTGCTAATTACAATTCACAGATTTAGTCATCCTCGTTTTCCATATAGTAACAGGCATTGCACCCTGCAGGGCATAAACCAAAGTGGGAAAAATGAACAGGAAGATAGAATAAGAAATGCCACTCCTGGGGGTCCAGTGATATTTGCCTGGATCCAGGAGAAGTGAGTGTAGTGGGAAGCTGTCCAAGTGGTGGGTCTGAATAAAGCAATTGCACCCTCATTCTTGTAGTTGCAAAGGCCTTTCCTCCGCCCAGGATGGAGTGCATAAGATCCCTCCTGAAGCCATCCCAGGGTCTGCTCCTGAGAGCACAAGGTCTTTGAAAGCACTTCAGGGCACAGAAGTTTGGATGCTTCTACTGCTCCCACCACTTGGAGCAGAGTGTGCGAACTGTCATTTTCCAGGGTTGACATCCTCTGTTTCAAAGGACAAAACACAGGGATGCAGAAGGAGTGGCTACTGCAAAGTGCTCGAGTTTGAACCCATAGGTGCATTGAGGGGAGAGAAAACAAGAGGAGAAGAAATAAAGTGACCTCATTTTCCAGCAGAAAGACACCTTCTACTCATGGAGTACCATCAATTTACATATGGAAATAAGCACTGAAATGTGTTCCAGCTTGATTGCACTATTTTGTACATGCTAAATATGTTTTTGTTTTTTTTTTTTAACCTTTGGACATCCAAAGGCACATCACAATTGGGACAGAGCCTTTGTGCCTCCCCAAGCTCAGGGCTCATGAGAAGGTGTGATGGTCATGTTCAGATATTTAGATGGAAAGAGATGATCCATTCTGTGGTGGGTGCTGATTCCCATGCTAGGTGTCATGCTTCCTCTGGGTTTCTCTGCACAGGTGGTAGACACACACCTTGTTTGTCCTAAAGGTTTTGGCAGACCCTGCTGGTTTCTGGGCTGAGAAGCTCACCTTGTAGTTGTGGTGTGCAGCTGCGTGGCGTGGGGCAGAGGCGCACCTCCATGGTCTGACAAGACTGCCATCAGAAAGCCTGGCACTGGTTAGCCATCTGAGAAGGCACCTGTGAGCTTGAAACGTCTGAAGACCACTGGGAAATATCACTTTCAAGAAGATATTTTCTTCTTCTAGCACCCAGGGAAGGTTGCTTCAGGTAGAGTCCCAGGTGCTGAAGTCGGTAAGAGGTCCAGAACTTCTCCCGTGTCAGGTAGGAACCAGATGGCACGGGAACCCAAGGCTCATGGGGACCTTCTACACCTATTAGATGGTCGTTACTCTTCCTGTTTTGGGCTGGATATGTGTGTGTATGTGTATGTGTGTGTGTGTGTGTGTGTATACATGAGTTTACATGTAGGTCTCTGTGTGAGTGAACATGTGTTTTATGTTGTATGTGGTTGTGCTTAATGTGTGTTATGTGTGTATGTTTCTGTATTTATGTGCATATACATATGTCTATATGTGTATGTTTGTGTATATATGATGTCATTTGTGTCCATTTGTCTGCATTTGTGTGTATGCGTGTGTTTGTGTGTGGGTATTTGCATGTGACTGTGGGTGATGGTAAGCTTGTATTTATCTGTGTCTATATTGATGTGCATGTGTATGAGCTCAAGCATGTGTGTATGTCTGTGTGTTTGTGTTGTGTGTGTGCATGTCAGGGGCAGGGACTCGAAGGTCCTGCATTCCCAGGGTGATGAAGCTACAGACATGAGACATCACAGGAGGTTTGGGGCTTCTGCTTTGCTCTTCCAAGGCTTTTTACAGATGCTTCAGATGGTGGGCAGGTGAGCTGGCCCAGACCCCGAGGCCTCCCCTTCAGGATGCTCGCAGCATCTCACATCACTCCAGCAGGTGCAGAGGGAAAGAGACATCTTGGCAACCCTGGCTACAATTTCTGGATACATCTTAATACTTCTGCTCCCCACACTTGCCCTTTCTGCAAGCCCCACTGGGCATACGGATGCAGACGGAGTGGGCAGGGCCGACTCTGAAGCAGCGTGGGAGCTGGCAGAATAGGAGTCAAAATGCTTTTCCATATTCCTCCCCATCAGCACGGCTTCTCACAACTTCAAAAAAGTCTTTTTCTCTTAGGACTTCACCCCATTCTTTCTCTAATGGAAAACCGAGCAGCGAGCTGCTGGCCGCTGGAGCTCTTCCCAGATCTCTGCGTGTATGCATAACTTTTAGTATAATTGACTCAAAAATAAAAGGCACACAGAATGTTTGAAATGAAATTGAGAAAAGAAAAACCCTTCTTATTTAGCAGTTGGTTTGCAGAGTGCAAGTACTGCATTAGTGTTCGGTCACTGGAGTTATTGGTACCTGCCAAATATGTTTTTCCTGAACTTATACAATTTCTATTGGTTGTGGTAAGGTGTTGTTTTGGTTTTAGAAAAATAATAAAACATACAGGAAAGTTCAGAGGAGAGTTTAAACTCTCCCCAGCTTGACACAGCAGATGCCATTACTGTGTAGCTAGAAAGTGCTGGGCCCGGCTGCAGGCCAGCTGGGGACCACCCCCTTGCCCTAGGTAGGCGGATGCTGCCCGCAGACCAGACAAATCAATGCTGGTGTTTGAGAAGAACCTGAAATATCTCTGGCTTTAATTGCTGGTCTAGGACCTTTGTTTAGATGAATTTCTTTTTATTCTTGCTGAAGATTTTCACCTTGGATACTGCAGAGACTGAGCATGGAGATAATGATTTTGCTCTCTGAGAACAAGTATTTTCCAAAGAGGTGCATTTTAGAATTGGAGGGTCTGCAGGGCTCTGTTTTTACTCCTGAAAAGTATTTCACTCCTTGGGTTGCCTGACATCACAAGGGACCTGACATTGTCCCTGATATTTCTTTGCTCTGAAATCATGTAAAAAACTGGGGACATCCTCAATTTAATATTTTAGGGCTTGGAATAAAGCAACCCATAACCTGAGCCACTAAGTGCAGTAACAAGAGCCTCAGGGTCTGCTGCTGGCTTGACACACTGGTCACACCTCTTTCGCCTCCTTGGGGGCGAGGGGCGATTTCTTCCCCTTTCAATTCCACTTCAGAATGTTCTTTTCTTCCAGATTCTGTGTACACTGCTGTGCTTGGGGACCTGTCTCAGGTCGATATCAGGCTGTGGGGTGAGCACAGTCGGCACAGGGAGTACACAGCTCCTGCACTCTTGTTCCTCTGTCTATGGGTGACATTTCCAAGGGCAGGTCTGCATGAGGACCTTGACCTACCAGCTCACTGCTGTCCCCAGACGACCCTGATGCAGGGCTGTGGTAGCCCAGGGCACTGAAAGACGCTGGACTTGGCAGATGGAAGAACTGAGGTGTCACCTCTTCACAGAAGATGTAGAGTCACAGCCTTGCCCAAGCTGTTCCCCTGTACCCACGCCCCTGTAATACTCAGCCTGCTTGGTTATAGGGTGCTTATTTTCAACTTCAACACTTCAAATTACGTGGTGGATTCCAGAAACAATTGCATATTGAATTCCAGAAACAAATTAAGGAGCCAGCCCTCCTTTGGGGGATGTCTCTACAAGCCTGCATGTCTTTGGAGATGTGGTCAAGCCCCAAGACAGAGGGAAGGTGGGTGCTGGAAGAGAAGAGTTAAACACTGAACAAGGGAATCCAGCCCAGGAAGCACCGGGAGGACAAGCCAGTTCCTGCATGTACTACAGTGTGGGGGTCCCAGGCTCTCAAGGGGAAGAAGTGTCATACCCTAGCAATGGGGAATCAATGCTGGCACCTTACTGGTCTCTTGCACGTGTTTAAACAGCATGATGCATTCCCACAAGTTCATGTGTGTGTCTATCATGGACTCCAGCTAGACCACTGTCTCGGAGCAAGTGGACTCACTCAGAGCTCCCGGGAAGATGTGGGTTTGAGTGAATTTTAGGAGTGTTCCCCTGGGCCTTGCTGAGGAAAGTTGTGCAGGGAGGCAGGCTCAGAGGAAGGAAACTGAGGCAGAAGTCCTTGCAATGGGCAAAGGAGGCGCTCGCGGCTGCCAGTCCACCAGGAACTTGTCCTCTCAACCCCCGCAATTGCAGGAGATGAGCCTGGCCTAGCAGAGAACTTTGAGGACACCAAGCTGCAGGGTCAAATGTGCTAGGTTCTTAGAGCTTGATACTCTTCAACCAAGTTAACAGCTTAAGGAAGTCCTCCCCTCAATTTCCTGCACACATTCTAGAGGTCAACAAATGTCTAAAAGGCCATGGGCGAGAAAAGAGAAGAATCAAGAAGTCCTCCCACTACAGGGTCTGGCCCAGAGGCAGAGCGAGGCAGTTCAGGGGGAAGGGTGCTGTGAAATCAGAAGCACCAGGCTGATTGCAACTCCCAGGGAGACGCTGGCCGTGGATGGGAATAAAGAGACAGGCAAGCATCACGGTCGTGGGGCCTGTCCCCAAAGACACTTCAGACACCAGCTGCCTATGAACCACTCTCAGTTTTGAAAGCTCACTGGAGAGATGCTTAGTTCTCGGGAAAGGTGCTAGTCCCGGGAGCTGTTTGATCAGAGCAAATGATGCAAAGCAGAACCTGCCAAGGAACAGACACTTAGGAAGGGCTCTATAGAGAAGTTCATGTTGTGCCCCCTGGAGCCCTGGACAGGGTCCCCCCTGCCAGCTCTGGCATGTGACCATACACAGAGGCCATTGTCATCCTGGATGCTCACCGAAGCATCTGGTCCAGAGATTCTCCTGGGGCTTCATTTTGTCTGCATGCCTCAGTGAACTGGGAAGGAACTCAGCTCCCAGCACCTCCCCTGCAGGGAGCTGCGGTGCTGTCACCTAGCTCCAAATCCCAAACCTTTAAGCACTGGCCTTTTTGGCTTGGCCTAGCCCTGCCATGAGTCACCTCGGCAGCACAATCTATCAGAGGGTCCAATGGGCCAATATAAAAAACCAAGATACTCTGATCACTCCTGAGATAGAAATCTCACTTCAGGGGCTGCCTCCCAGGTATGAGGGCAAAGGACAGACCTGCCTCCTCCAAAGGGAATTGTTTACTCCACAGTGGTCAATTACTCAACCATGAGAAGGGAATCTCATTTATGTCAGGGCAGAGTAGAGTTCCCCACTGAGTAAACTGGAGAGGGACCCAGAAGAGAAAAGAGAATTAGTTTTCTTTCCTGTGTCACAGGGAGGGTGCTCTTGCCCTCCCTGTCACTGGTGGGGAGCAGTTTGGAGATGCATTGTTCCAGGGACAAAGCTCAGCCAGAAACCCTGATCTACTTGTTCTTCTCTCAGGGAGGGCTTGGCCTGTCCTCGAGGTGTGACCTCACTATTGGCAGGGCAGAGGTCCACTTGAACTTGCAGGTTCTTCTTAACATGTGCAGTGTTTTCCATGTCCTGTATTTTCTTGTTTCAAGGAAGTCATAATATCATTGTTTCATTCTGCAGTGGGAACGCTGGCTCCTAGAACCTGCCCGCCACCCAGTGGGTTGGCAGAACTTCGACTAGGATCCAAGTCTTCCTCCCAGCCCAGGGCTCATCCCAGTGACCCCAAATGCAGGTCACATCTCTGCCCTTTAGACAGGAGGATGAGGCTGCTTCAGCTATGAAAAGTAGTGCAGGGCCTTAGCTTCCTTCTCTGTTGCTGAGAGCCATAGCCTAGTAGGAATGACGCATGGCATTTTTGGTTGAAAGGTGACACCAGCAAGCCATTGAGATGATAATGGTTATGTTAAGATGTGTATTCAATTGGATATTAGACCCCTGCTGTCCACTTCGGCCTGTTACTTTGGAGCTCTCCCGGGGACTCCCGGAGAGTTTTCATTGGTTGGGGAAGTGCGGTAGGAGGGATTTCCGGAGGAGGGATTTCCTGTTTGTGTGGTGTGTCCCGGGAGAAGGCCGCATGCGTGGCGTTCGTGCGAGTTTTGGAAATAAAGTTTGTTCCTGCTTGAGTGGCTCGTGATTTTGTGCCCAGCCAGACTGCGGCACTCTGTGCCACCCCACTGCTTTTAAGTACAACCTCCCACCACCCTACTGCCCCTGAGCTCCCTGCCTAGGGGCCAACAAAGAGCTAAATGATTGAAGGTTGGAGAAGAGAAGAATCCAAATATACTCCCACAGCAGGATCCCAGCCAGAGGCAGACCCCCCTTAGGGCAGGGGAGGAGAGTTGTTGCACTTTTGCTGGAGGAAGGGATGGGGTCATTTCCACTTCTGCCAAGTAACAAAAACCTTAAGGTCAATCACATGTGGCACAAAAACCTTGGACACAGCTCAGAAGCACCCAGAAAACGGAGGGGGAAGGAGAGCAGGGAAAGTAGCTGAGCCCAGAGGTCCCCAGGCCCTGAATGGAAAATCGACTCAGGACTGATCAACATTCCAGCAAGCAGCGCGTCCAGTTGCAGCCCATTTAGCAAGGAAGGCATGAGCAGGGAGACAAGAGCCCAGGAGCTCATGATCAAGAGCTCACTTGGAAAAGTTTGGAGCAAGTTCTGGAGTAATTAAGATTTCATTTGAATAATGTGATGAGCCTGCGTATTTATTTTATTGTGGAGCTGCTCAGAGACACCCACGGCACTCCCTCCGGTGACTGGCCTGGTGGCAGCGGGACTGCCCCTCATCATTTGGAGGAAGGATTAGAAGTGTTATTTTTAACTCCCCATTATTAGAGGAAAACACACACATCTGGAACATTGTAACGACTTATTATTAGCTGCTCAGCTGAAAAATAGCCTGGTGTCCACAAGACATCATTTTCCAGTTACTTCGATATTTCTCAATGCCTTAAATACTAGAGGCATATAACATCAGGCTCATTTAATCTCCCTAAATTATACTTTATCTGCCATGGTCTACAGTTTAATAAAATCTCTACATTTTATAAGCTCAGTGAAATTATGGAAAATATTGAGAAAGCTCCGTTTCAGCCTTTTTTTAAAAAAAGTTTTGTTTTTTTGGGGGAAGAATAGATATATTAGAACTAGAATATGATTTTTATATTTTCAGTTTGCTAAAGGAGTTTGGGTTTGTTTGCAGGCCACTTTCAAAACTGACAATAAGAAATGCATTTTTAAAAATATTTTTCTTATGGGAGATTCCAAAATATTGTGGAAGTTGTGCTTTTCACTGGAAATAGAAAAAATAGGCCAGATGTCTCATTCCCATGACTCAGTAGCAGATCCCTATGGTTTTGACTATACTCATCAGCCTCTCCTTATTGAAACTGTGGGCCTCACACAGCCAGGTCAGACCTCTGATGTGGTGAATAGAATGGGTAATGCGGGATGCAGGAAACGCCCTGAAGTAATCAAGGTTGCACGTGCCTGAAAAGGGCAAGGAACCTCCATACTTACTCATGAGGCTGGTTTGAGACACCAGTGGTGGACTTTACCCAGGCAAGGAGAGCACAGTTGGTCTACAGTCACCTTGGTGCTGAAGCCGGAGGAGATACTCTACATATCTATTTGTTACAATTCCTCTTCAATTTTTAAGGTCTCTAGGGAAGCTGCATGGAAACTCAAAATATGTTCCACACCTGCATACGACGGTACTTGGAATTTCACCTTCAGAACTCAGGTGCATTGGAAGTCCTCCAGTGCAACCGAGTATTAGTGCTAAGAAACAGCTATTCTGATAGAAGGATTCACAAAACAGGGTTCTATGACCTCAAACGACAAGACATTTAAAGCCGTCTGACTGCGGATTTCTTCCAGAAGCTCTGCAATATCTTCAGGCACCCAGGCTTTTCCGTCCTTCTGTTCCATATTCTTTAGCTATGGTCCTTTACTGGCTTGGTCCTTGCCCCCAAATGGCTGCCAGAGCTCCCAGCACCGTATCCGCATACAAGCACATTTAAAAGAAGGACAAAGTCAGATTTCTACACGTATCTCTCATGAATTATGAAACAACATAGAAGTGCCCATGAAATTTCCCCACAGGTACCTTTGATGATGCATCTGTCATAGGCATTGACCAAGGAATTCAGAAAGCCTATTCAGCTGGTGAGTTCTACCAGAAATAAAATGTAGAATAGTTGAGGAATCACCAGACAGAGTTTGATACACACCTAGACTTGATTACAGATTCATTTGCTCCCCAAAATTCCTTTATGATCCACACATTTTGCTAATTCAGATGCCCCTCATTTGAAATTAATACTAATTTTCATAAGATATAAATCAAGAAAATATCTCATAAGAAAGAAAATATTTTCAAATTCATAGATAAAATGTAAAAAGCATAGAAGTACCACAATTCCAAGGTGTAAATAAACAAGTCCTGTTTAATTATGTTGACCTTACATTGATCTGGTAAGATAGAGACAATTTCACATTATCTAGTCATTAAACAGGTTTGTTAAAAATTAATGTGGTGTGATGTTTTTAATTTTCTTTGAGACATAATAGGCACCATATTTGAGTTATTATTCTATATTTGATTTCAAATTTTTAATAATTCAAATTACAACTAATAGAGAATTCATGTTTCATCAATTAGAATGGCAGGGAATCTCATTACACCTCTAATCCCAATTCTCAACACAGGTTTCACTGAAATAATGAAAGTGAACAGACAGGGAAAGGGTGCTCTGAGCTGGGTTTGGATGGCCAGCGAGCGCTCCTGTTCACCAAAGAGAAAAAAGGGGGGTGGGGGAGCTTTGCATCAGGATCTCATGCCAAACATGAGCACTGAGCTGTCATTTGCCCTGGGGGCAGGTTAACTGGGGCACCTGCACAGCAATGGCCATCCCTAAGGTACATAAATATGCACTAAGCAGAGCTGCTTCTCTATCTGGCCTGGGCTGAGTGGCCTTTGGTGGAGATGCAGAAGAGCTAAGGGCAGCTCTAAGTGTCTTCTCTCTCTCCTTTGTCCTGAATTCTGCTCTAACAGACTCACTCTTCCTGCAGAAATCGGCCAAGAACTAGGAGTCGGCCTTCAAGGATCCTACCTGAGACTCTGTCAGTGGCTCTTCTGCTTTCTATCATCCTCGTAAATGGAAAATAAAGTGCAAACAAACAGCCCCAAGAGGTGACACCTGTTTTGGTTGGAGCCAGACATGTGGTACAGGTGCCCATTTTCTGGGATTGGCCTAAAAGCAGGCATGTGACCTGGTACTGACCAATGAGGTAAAAGAAGAAGTCACAGATGGCACTTTTGGAAGGAAAACAGACAAAAACAATCATAAGAAAAAACAAAATTAAAACAGACATAGAGAAGGCTACACAAACAACCAGGAGAAAGAAAAAGCCTGCAAGAAAAGCAAGACAGGTCTTTCCAGAAAATGTTCCTTTCACCTTTTCTAGGCACACTCTTTTCGAGGTTGGGAGACAATGGATTTGATGTCTGAAGCCCAGGAAGCTGTTTTTGACTAAGAAAGAAAGACTTAAAGACATGCACAGAGCGCCCTTGGCCACCGGAATTACATTTCTCCAGGCGCTAGTGGTGCTGAGCCCCTTCTGCATGCCTCAGCCCTTTCTGCTGGGAAGCCTCTACCCAGGGCAAGGAGGCATCTGGGCCAGCTCCAGACCAGGGGTGCTGGTCTCCACCGCTGTGATGCCCTTGGTCACAGGGAAGGGGGACTGTCGGTGGTAAAACTCACCATCCCCAAGTGAGACTGGGCATTACAGGGGTGCTGTCACACATTGCCAGTGGAAACACTGTAAGCATGATCCTATCCAGAGCCAACTTCTATATGCCTCCAGGCCTGTTTCAGTTCCACAGTGTGAAAAGCAGAAGGCTTTCCTGGGCAGGAGATACTGGGGATGCCCATGGATTTTACAGATTTTGTTTGGAAGAATCAAAGTTAAAGAAATATGATTAAAATCGCGTGTTTGTGTATGTCTGCAGAGGCACAGGTTGTATACACACAAAGATCAGCCTGTGGATTCATCTGTCATTCCAAATTTGAAAACAAGAAATCAATAGATGGTTGATAGGACTTGGAGCATGTCAGGCTGTTGTCAGAATCCTGCCATAGTGGCAGCGTTAACAGAAACTGCCAATGTTGGATCAAATAAATTTTGAAAAAACCCAATATTTTGATGTTTAAAATCACAACAATTTTTGTGTTGGGGGATCCATAGTGGAGTGTCAAAATGCTGTTTGAGGGAAGAAAGACCAGAACAAGGCTTGTTTTTTTCATATTCTTTGCTCTAGAAATTAATCAGAGACAGTTTCCAGCTGTCCTTTAGGTCTCCTCACACCATAAGTCCAGGACCCTCCAGAACCTTCTCTCCCACTCTTCCTCAGATAGCCTTTTCCTAGTCCCAGTCTTTAACTGAACATTCTTATAATTTTCTCCACAATTACCATAATTGTACTATTATCTCCTTAATGTTTATTCTAAAAGTCTCATTTTACTTAAATTTATTCAAAAAAGACATCTTAAACTACATCAATAGTATAAATGGGAAGCCATTATCACTTGTCAAGAATAGGGTGTAATTATGGAAATGAATGCTGTCCATTGAACAAAGCAGGAGGTGCTCATGTGCAGAGTGTCTCAGAGAAGCCAGTTCATCTGCATAATTAATGTGAGCTAACCACTTTAATATGTAAAAATAGATAAATGCAATAGATGAACATGAAATACCATTACCTGGCTGCCTTCAGCTTCACACCAGAGTTCTGCTTCCTTTATGTCAGAAGGGAGGATCGGGAGGCTTTGCAGATAGAAAATCATCTGATTACTTCTTGGTGGGGAAGAAGAACACAAAGGCCTGTGCAATGGGAAGAGCTGTCACCGTCACCATGTGACTTGGAGCTGGTTAAGCTCCAGTGTTTCTATCACCTGAGTCCCAGTGTAGTGCTGTCCCCTTTGCAGGTAAGCAGGTTGAAGCCTGCAGTGACAGGCAGCATCAGCCTTGCTGGCGCTCCAGGGGATGGCTGCGATTGGCCTCATCCAAGTGACATCACACTACTCCCTTGCTGTTAAATGGCCAAGGAATGGGGCATGCGATTCATTTTGGCCAATCAGACATGAGGGCGTATCTTCCATGGCCTTCTGGGCAACGTTTTCCTCTTTGGAAATAACTGTAGTGTAAGAGGGCTCCAGCTAGGACCCCCTCATCCATCCTTCCTTTAAGGTCATTCTGTGAAGGAGGATCCAAAAGTTGGCAAGGGTCTAGGCTTTTGAGAGCTAAAGCAGTTCTGAATGCACCTTCAGACTTTTAAATTCAATACTGCACATGCTTTTGGTCTAGGGGACTGTTGATAGAGGCATCCACACCTTACATCTACAGGTGTGCACAGTGAAGTCTGT